>NW_009723159.1:14125-39077 GCF_000703405.1 Apaloderma vittatum
AATAATTGCAGACCAAATGAAACGTCACACAGTAAAGATGTATAGTTCTAGCACACTTTATGGTAATATAAGACTGAGCTGCTGCAGTTCTGCCTTTCCATTTGCCCCTCCACCTTCACGTTCTGCTAGCAGCAACATTCATGTGAGTGCGCACTAACCTGACTGAGGGAACTGCTCCGATTAAAAGCAACCACTTCTTTTGTTTTTCAGCTCACCTTCCTGACTTGGCTTTGTGCAAGGGAGGAATAGGATCACATTGCTGAAGCCCAGATTTAAATTTACGTGGACTGGCATTACATTATTTTAGGGATCTTAAAGATTGCTTTTCAGTCTTCTCAGATATTGTATCTCAAACCATTTTCTTTTGTTTCAAAATGCAGAAGTCTGTCGCATACAAGTACAGATTCAAGTTCTTAATCAGAAGGGAGTAGTAGAAGGCTCTTTAATCTAGACATAATAAGGATCCACTGGAGGTGGAGGACAGGCAAAATACAAAACCAGGAAATAATTTTCAGTGTTAAAGATGTCAAATAGTTTAATGTTGTGATCAATTTTCAGCTAATTTAAGTTACACATTTTTGTTGAAAAGGTACATGAACTACGAATGAGGTGTCCAGACAGCAATAATTATGAAATTCAAATGCAATATGTAGTCAGGTGGTATTTTGACACTTTCTGTATTCTTCTAATTCTGACTCAGTCAAGATTCAATTTTACACATGCTTTTTGTAATATTCTCTTTAGCTATAAACCTATTCCAAATTATGCAGAAAACACTTACATTTTTTGACCTGTTGATTCCCTGAACAATGTGTAATGCAGTTAAGAAGTACAAGATGTATTATTTATGTTATTTAAAGGCTCCATGGAGGTGTTTCTATCCTAAAATACATTATATATATCCATATAACAATCACTCATTTTTAAAAAAGGTCAATATTTGCTGAATATTTCTGATTTATTAAGATGTTTTTACATGAATAAACCAATGCCCTATAATCTTAATTTGTACTAAAATCATAGTGAGAATAGCCTTTCAACTTAAAGCACGTTCTTTTTCTTCTGTTTTTATAAAAAAATAAAAGGATGCAGGTGAGACAATGATATATGAAAATCCTTTCGACAGTTTTTCAAGTTTTGGATAAAGATGTATTAAACCTCATTTGCACTTCTGCAATCTAATTAGCAGATTGAAGAGAGGACTGAGCAAGACATAATACAAGCATATTCTTCAATACGATGTTTTTACTTGTTTGAGAACTGAGATCATATTTCTTTTGGAGCAGGTTTGGATTTGCCAGGTTTGTATTTTTAGGTGGTTTGTTTTGTTTGTTTGGCATTTTACTTTAAGCAAAGCATCAGAAATTAGCCTTTCTGAATTAAAAAATTAGTCTTCCTTTCCTCTTTCTTTCTTCTCACTGAAACAAACAAAACCAAAACCACTTTCTCACTGTAATTAATTCTGATTCAAACCTGCCTTAAACCTTTGGCCAGTCAGAGGAGCACATGGTGCCTCTGTTCAGGTAGGTCTGGGGAAGGGTGGCAGCAGCTGGGGCAGGAGACAAAGTAGACATATGTGAAAGGAGTTACAGGAAATACATAAAAGGGGACCTGTGAAGAGGTTTGTGAAAAGGCATCTTTGGAGAAAAAGGAGGAAGATGGAAGAGGACTTTGGTGTGGACGCGGCTAGAGATGGTCTCTTGGAAGGAGGCACTTCCAGTGCAAGAGGGATGTCACTGAGGGACAATGGGCCATGGAGGACCCACACTGGAGCAAGAAAACCCTCAGAGAGACTGTGGCCCACAGACAACCTGTGCTGGAGCAGGGAAGCAGTAAAAAGCAAGAAACAGAAGAAAGAAACTACCGCACACTGAATTCTACCTCCTGTATTATGCTTTGCCTCACCAAGGTGGTTGGGAGGGAATAGGGGTAATATGTGGTGAAAACAAGGGTAAATGGAGACAAGGTATGGGAAAGATAAGCCCTGGGGAAGGATGAGGAATTATTTTTCTGGATTATTTAATTGTTCATAATTTTTTTTTCAAAGCTTGAATTTGTAATTCAAAGTTTGACAATTGGCAATAAAACAAGTGAAATTCCCTAAGTTGAGACTGTTTTGCCTGTGACACAATTGTTTGGAAAACTGCTAGAATCACAATTATATTTCTTTGCAGTGGCATAATATCATAATATTTTCTTGGCAACTTCCTAAAACCATAAAAATGTGATTAACATCCATGTTTACTTACTGAAACAGGTATTTGCTGGTTTTGTTATCGTGTTCATAAATATTCATTTCTGGAACAGAAAAAAAATATTCTATTTCACCTAGCATAACCAAAGACTAAAATAGTACAAATCCTGGGAAGTCCACAAACCTTCAGAAAAAAGGCATCATAATTTTGACACATCGAGGTCCCATTCTAACCCTGTTTAAATGTATTTTCTTCTTTTTGTCTGTCTGCAGTATTACTGTTTCAAAGCTTAATAAATCACTTGCCAAAAAGCAGCAATGTTTCCATTTTCTATGATATATTCACCCATGTATTTTATCCATGAATAAAATAAGTTATCATCTTAGTTAACGAAATGTTACTTTTTCATGTCCTGTTGCCAGTTGCAGAGCAGGACTGTGATGGGGGGGGTTATTTGTGTCATGACCAGAGTGCAGAATGTACCATGTAGGACTGTAAATAATAACCTGAAATATGGATTTGAACTTCAGTTTGCATTGTAATTGAAAATATGGATTCTGCAATAGTATTATTCATATAACATTATTCTAGATTATATTACTATCTACAAGGTATCTGAAAGGAATATCCTTGCCACAGACTACAGCTTTGAAATTTTCATTTTTATTTTATTTTTTTAGTATCTGAGGGACTTTTTCTGGGGGAAAATCTCACAATTAAAACATTACAGTACTATTTATGAAAGAACTATAATGTGTATTAGCCTGTGAGAAAAGAAGAAATTGGAGTTAAATATTATTTTTTATAAGGATATTTTAAGAGCACCTTATGATAGACAGTTAGGAAACAGCAACAAATGGATCCATTGGGGAAAGAAATAGGATTAACTCATTAAATAAATGTCTAAGCATCAGATTAATTACTATAATAGAGTATTATATGGTAATAATTACAGAATAAGGAACTGAAATGTAATTCCATGAAATGGCTGTTAGAGCATTTCTGTTAACAATAAAAATACTAAGGGGAAAAAAAGGAGAAAAAAATTAATTTCTTATCAAACTGAACAAAAGGAAAACAAAGAATCTATATGAGACCATTCCAGTTTCATAACTTGGTCATGTTTCTATAAAATAATCTACTAGTCTCCCTGTTAAAAAAAAAAATATGGCAGAGTTAGAATAGGCACACAGAGAGAAAAACAAGGATAATTAAACAAAGGAATAGATCATCTTTTGTGCAGGACATGACTAGATGGAATAGCTCTAAGAAAACAAAAAAAAATGTAAGAGGAAGAAAAGACCAATAAAGCCAGGAGCTATGCAAAGGGCAAGAATAAAAATTATTATTAATCATCTCTTCTAACACAAGAACAAGAAGGGAACAATTAAAGTAATTATAGTTTCTGAACAAGAAAAGGGAATCATACAATATAAAGTTAAGCTCAAAAATCCCTCTCATAGGATGTTGCGAAACCTCAAATAGGTTAAAAATTTGGTTTAGGTAAAACAAATAACTCTCACAACATTTATTATTATTTTTTCCATTTAAGAAAGACACTGCTTCTGGTTCAGACATTCCTGAAACACACTTTACTAGAGAAGGGGAAAATATATTGTGGAATTATTTCTTTATTCTTTTATTCCTGAGCATCCAGAGTCTTCACCATCACTAGGCCTCCTTATAATTAGGAGGTCTTGGGTTTGTTCCTATAAGTTAATTTGTTTGTTTTATATATAACTTCCTCTTTTACAAATCTTTGTACACCCTCTCATGCAGATTGATTTTATATTGCAGTTCACTATGCTTTTCTGAATCAAATTTTTCTCAACATTTTAATAACATCTGAAAATGGACACAAGAGGAGAGGAGAAGAGAGAAGGGGAAGGGAGGGAAGAAAGAGGAGAGAAGAGAGAAATTGCATTTGGAAGTGGCCTGTAGTGATCATCTAGTCCAACTGCCTGACCACACTGTAAAGAAAATCCTTCATGGAAGAGAAGTGAATCAGTTGACCCAACATATCCCTATCTGTAAAATCAAGGGGTTTGGTGAGTTTGTAGGAAAAAATTATTTTTATGGAGAACTCCAGCCAACTCTTATTTTCCTTGTAATCAAAGCAAACCACTTATTAAGGCATATTCGCTTCAGTCCCCAGTGAAGATAACCTTGATCTCCAGTGTACACTAAAAGAGAAATTAATAAATATCTTTACCCTAACTCAGGAAGAAATTTCTTATTTTCAGTAAGTATCTGTTTTCCCTTTTTGTTTGAAATCCAGAACTGCTTGCTTACACAAAAATGATCTATTGTATTAACACTCATGGAGGACAAAACGTGGTTATTATCAGTGTGAAACATGATGACCCAGAGTAACTTCACTGAGAACATTTCCCTGCCTTTGAAGAACCTTTTGACAGTTTCTGCTCAGAGTGGTGCAAACACTTCAAAATAAAAACTACCTTGTGACCCCTAGTATTAAGATGAATTTCTTCTTATATACTTGTTTCATTCAGTTAATTTTTTTCAGCCAGCACAAACAAGATCTAATTACTTTAGCATTCAACAAAACAAGTTGACTGCACATAAAGAGAAAACTTGCATGGGGGATGAAAGGTCTGTTAAATTTCTGTAGAAATACAAAGCTCAGCAGAAACTATTCGCTGAGTTTGCAGAAAGAGAAAAAACATTCCTGCAGAGGCAAGTTTCTGAAGTAGAAACTTCCCAGCAAATATACAGAAACAAGCCTGCAGGGACAAACAAGGACGGTCCTAAACTTGTAACCATGTTATTTAATAAATCTATTAAAGCAACTTGTTACTTCAGATAGCTGGTTATGTGGAGTAGTATTGCATATGATTATGGGATTACAAACGATTCACACTATGTAAAATCTGCTTCAGGTTATAACAGTTTGATTGAATCATTGAGCAATTTCACTTCTTTTTGAGGCTATATATAAACAAAGTAATTCAGCTTTAGTAACTGAGAAAGAAGTGTGGTCTAAGATACTGCCATTATGATTCTCGTATTTGGAACCACCTCCCTACTTTTCCTCAGAAATATTGGTTTATTCTTATCTGACATATCATACTGCATGAAGGGTAGACTGATAGACTTCAGGAATGACTATTTATCTCGTAAGACAGTGCTTCCACAGCACTATCCTGAAACTTAATAAAACCTTATTGTTCCTCATTTATCCCAGAGTTGCTACCATATCCTCTTTCACACATTATTTATTAGCTTCACAAAATGAGTATTTTTACTCTTCTTTTGCATGATAGATTCTCCATTCTCCCAATCACGTTATTACTTTTCACAGCACACTCTATCCAACCTGAGTTTGTCTGTCTTAAACATGTAAGAGTACACCTCTGGCCAATGTTCCAACCTCCTGTTCACCATAACTTCTCATCTGCACAGCTCCATCTGCTTCAAGTGTTTCTTGTTTTTTTGAACCAAGAACAGACTGAATGTTTTCCTTCTTTCTTCTGCGTATGCTGGGCTGGGAAGGAAATACAAAGGAATTGTAAATGCCATAGCCATGTTAAACAATCAAGAATGCAACACATTCAACATTAAAAAAGTTTTTGTTTATTATATCTATTTTCTTTAAGGAAAAAAATAATCGTTGTCTTATAGACTGGTTCACCACTAACAATTTAGAAGACAAACATCCGACTGCTGCCTATGACTCTCTAGCTGTTGAATATAATGGACAAATATGAACTACAGGTAAGGGCTTCATCTCTACGAAAGAGCATGCTTAATAATTCTTGATACCATTACATATGTATTTTAAGTGTAAAAATCTGTTTTTCCACATAATATCAGGTAGGAAAGAAGCAACTGGCTTTATGATATTATTCTAGGATTGTGTCTAGAATTTGTTTCATAAATTTTACTAAAACATCAATTTACCAAGTCTTGGTATTATAAATTATGCTGTTCATACTTTAATTTCATTTTAGCTGATAGTACATTTATTCAATATTTATTTATAGTTGCTGAACAACTCCTATATTTCTATTTGTATTTCTGCAGTCACACCATCTATATCTTTTTTTTGTAAGATGTTTTGTGATGGCCTTTGACAATACTCTCGGCAGCTATAGCTCCTCATGTGACAGGCACAATATATTCTGAAGATCTGATTGACTTATATTCATATTTGGGTCTAAACAATTGAGAAGCCAGTCTCTTATTCAGAGAAAAAGGCTTGTGGTTTATATTTCCTAATGTCTAAATAAACCTAGTGTGAAAGTCTTATGAATGAAACAATCATATTTTGTTTTTATCAACTCACTGATTTCATATACTAAATACTGTTTTTAAAGTCTACCTAAAATGTGGCACTATTTTAAGGATGCAGAAAGTAAAAAAAAAAAAATAATAAATTTTTCAGTTATACTTTCATTTTTCTCATGGGCTTGCAACACAAAGGGCACTTTTGGTTCTAACAGAGTCTTTTGATGTGAATTTTTCCTTAGATTAATTCCACCTTGTTTTTTTCATCCTTTGCAGTGAATATGCTAATGGAATTTACTGAGTACAGCTCTTTTCATAAGTTTCTGCTTTTTTTTCCTTTACTGTAAGCTGTAAATCAATAGTAACTGATTCCTGGGGCCAAATATGTTGACAGCAGCTTAATCAACTTGTGTCCATGCTCCTTTCAATGTCATCTCTAGCCACAAGGCAGTAAATTCTTTCAGAACATTTTTCTTTGAACTGTTCTGCTGTATTTTCTATTTGTTTGTTTTGGAACATTTTTCTGGCCCTTTCCCTCAAGAAGCAGTTTTAGTCAGCAGTTTTAGAGAGTGTCTCTTTCCTCCCAGCCCTCCTTGTTGTCATGTATTTCCTTCATACTTTCCTTCCTAAGAATTTGTACAAGTTCTCTTTGGCAAGATTACTATGCTTGATCTTAACAGACATTTTATTCTTGTAATAACTGTTGAAGCAACACACTTCCTATTTGTGCTGTATATTCTTGTGCCAGATATCTGACTAAGTAACACTCACCATTTCTCAAAAAAACTAAATGAAGCAAATTTTGAAAAACTCCTCAGTATCTTGGAGGAGAAGTAATGAAAAGAGAGAAAGAAAGAAGCAAGAATATTTAGTATTCACAAAGATAAGAGAAAACATCTGGAACATCTTTCCATTTGTTTTTGTAATGAATAATTTAGCAATAAAGAAACATAGAATCAAAGACTCATTAAGGTTGAAAAAGATATCTAAGATCATCAAGTCCAACCATCAATCTAACACTACCATGACCAGTAAACGATGTCCCTAACTGCCATATCTGCATGTCTTTTAAATACCTCCAGGGATGAGGACTCCACCACTTCCATGGGCAGCCTGTTCCAGTGCTTCACCTCTCTTTCAGCAAAGAAATTTTTCCTAAGATCCAATCTAAACCTCTTTGGCACAACTTGAACCTCTTTCCTCTTGTTCTCTCACTAGCAACTTGGGAGAAGAGACCAAAACCCATCACACTACAAGCTCCTTTCAGGTAGGGCACACTGCTGGTTTATATTTAGCCAGCTGTTAACCAGCACTGCCAGGCCCCTCTCTGCCAGACAGCTTTTCAGCCGCTGTACCCCAAGCCTGTGGCATTGCATGGGGTTGTTGTGACCAAACTGCAGGAACCAGCACTTGGCCTTCTTAAACCTCATACAACTGACCTCAACTCAACGATCCAACCTGTCCAGATGCCTCTGTAGGGACTCCTTATCCTCAAACAGATCAACACGTCAACCCAGATTGATGTCATCTACAAACTTAGTGAGGGTGCACTCAATCTCCTCATCCAGATCACTGATAGAAATGTTAAACAAGACTGGCCCCAGTACTGACCCCTGGGGGACACCACTCGTGACCGGCCACCAACTGAATTTAACTCCGTTCACCACAACTCTCTGGGCTCGGGCATTCGATTAGGTTTTAACCCAGAGAAAAGTACAGCTGTCTAAGCCATAAGCCGCCAGCTTCTCTAGCAGAATGATGTGGGAGATGGTGTCAAAGGCTTTTAATAAAGTGAAGGTAGACAACATCCATAGCCTTTCCCTCATCCACTCGGTGGGTCACCTGGTTGTAGGAGATCAGGTTGGTCAAGCAGGACATGCCTTTCATGAACCCATGCTGGCTGAACTGGATATCGCTAGGTCATCAACAGCATCTTCTGGACATCTTGAATTTAAAGCTTAACTGCAATAGATCAATGAGCACAATTACAAAAAAACCAGTATTTCCTAAACACAAAAACTTTAATCAGTCCTCTGGGCAGCTGGATGTAAAGAGGAAAAAGCCACACTAATTCCTCTGCAGAAAGGAGTGTGAAAAGTCAGCCTTACAGCCACTTTGTTATGTATAGTTTCTAAAACTCACTAGAAAACCGTGCTTCCTTCTCATGAAATTCAACAGAAATGGCTGTCTTTGAAAGGAACTTGTAAGCAGGAGTCATTTGTGCATCAAACAGTACAGTTTACCTGTAGTATTACTGTTAAGAACAATCCGGAATCTGTGAGTTGTTTGTATTTTTTTTCCTCTACTTCTTCTTTCTTTTAAAAAGAAAAATAAAAATAAAAGCCCTGTCACAGGTGGGACAAAGTAAAGAAGATGTAGTGGATGCGGATACTGAGTTAGTTTCAGAATTTACAAAATTGGATCCTTTAATAGGCTTATCCCTGTTCCTAGAGGGGATCTAGACCTATATTCCCTAGATCTAGCCTTGCCTTCTCCAAGCAAGGAGACTACTGTCAGTCAGGCAGAAAGTCAGTTGCTTTGCAGCTGCTGGTCCCACTTATTACTAATTAAGGTCCTGGATGTATCCAAGCATTTGTCTTCATACATCTCCTTGTTTTCCAGGATCTTCCACCATTCGCAGATCTTCTCTTCAGCTAAGATCTTCACCTTCTTCCCAAGACTTGAAGACTCGAGTTTTCTCAATCTAAATAGTATATGAGAAGAATATATAATCAGTCTTCTAATCGATATTTCTGTCTATTTTTTTATTTTTTGGAGGATTCAGGACTTTTTTTTTATTCTAGGTGTTACCAAAAATTTATAGCCAGCCCATAGCAATTTTATCTAACAAGAAGCAAGCTGCCTTCTGCTTGAGAGGTCAAATACTTTGAACATTGCATACACAATTATCAGTTGCTTGCCAGTATTCAAAAGTTATTTTTTGCCAGCCACAGCCCCCAAGAATTTTGCTAATTTTGAATGTGAGGTTCAGGTGTGTTGCATGTAATAAAGTCATCTAACATTTAGTCAAAGATACTAATGTCTGATTTGACTCAAGGTATTAAGAATTTAGTTTAAGGCGGTAACCTGTTTCCTTTTGATCACTCTAGCATACAATCCCAGTGTGTAAAATAAGTCATCCTAAAACAGAAACTGACAACAATTAAGATGAACTCATAGCACAGGCATCAAGACCTTCTCCTCATGTGTTCCCTTTACCCAGTTCAATTTATCCTACACCTAAAGCAAGTACAGGAGCCATGTGTTCTCTGCTAATATTTTCTGAAGATTGCTTTAAAAATCTTTTTCTGACTAGATTTCCATTTCAATGCACTGAGAAAACAAATATTTCTCAAGGTTGTTGTTTTTTTTTTAAATATAACTCCTCTGACTATGGGCTGGAAAAGATTGCTATAATATAGAACATTTCTAGATTTTGTCACACAGGTGTTTTATTTTTCATTGATATATCATCATAATACAGGTTTTTGGGTTTTTGGGGGAGAGTGAGAAAAAGGATGCTCTGGGTTGTTGGATTTTTTTTTTTAATTTTAAGACACAAAATAGTCCTAAATTTTCTGATATTACAAAGGCTGTATTTTTATAATTGCATCACAATTATAAAAAATTGTTATGCAATTATAATATGCACTTTATGACTTTACAACCATCTTCCCAATATGCACTTTATGACTCTTTCATGACAACAAAATATGCACTTTATAATTCTTTTACTATGACTAGTACTTTTCTATGACATATAAGAGATTTCAAAACAATATTTTGTGACAAATTTCAGAACAGAATTTTGCCTCCTCAAGGGTTTGCTGAAAGAGTCCCATGGGATAGGGCCCTTAAGGGAAGATTGGCCCAAAATAGGTTGTTAATATGAAGAGGCTGTCTCTTCCAAGTTCAAGAGCAGTCTATCCCAAGAGGTAGGAGGTCAAGCAAGAACATTAGGAGACCTGAATAGATGAACAATTTGCTCCTACCAAAACTCAAACACAGAAAGGAATTATACAGAGTGTGGAAACATAAACAGGTGATCTTGAAGAAATATAGAGGCACCATCCAAGCATACAGAGAAGCAGTTCAGAAAGCCAAAGCCCACCTGCATGATGTGGTAAGAGATGTCAAAGACAAGAAGGGCTTCTGTAAGTACGTAAGTGGCAAGAGGAAGGCTGGGGACAATGGGGGCCCACTGATGAATGGGGGCCACAGTGACACAGGAGATGGGAAAGACTGAGGTGCTGACTGTCTTCTTCACTTCAGCTCAGTCTTTAATAGAAAGACTTGCCTTCAGAAATACGAGTCTCCAAACACTAGGGAGAAAAGTTGAATCAGGAAGATGTTGTGGGTTACGTCTGGGCTGGCCACTAAACACTGTCAGATGCTCTCTAACCGCCTCACCCACCCCCAACAGGAAGGAAAAGGGAATGAGGGAGAGAGAAAAGGAAAGCCAAAAATATTTATAATTTGTTTGATTTTGATGCATTAACTACACATTAATGAATAGGTGTTTTTTTAAAAAAAGAATACTCTCACTAGTATACGCTATTTCAATCTACTAATAAAATGCAATTGAAAGCATTAATAGATTAGAATAGAATGTGTTCTTTAAAATACAGGTATTTTCTTTAAAAAAAAACCAAAATTATTCATGATGAGTACTGTGAAGAAAATACTGGTGTGACTTCAAAGCATATTAAGTGGGCCGTTGTAAATAAACATAAGAGAACACGACATTAAGTAAGCTCCATTTAGTGTTTTACTGGACTGCAAGGACAGGCTACTGGCAGAGGCAGGAGGTGTGTTATAGGCGAGAGAACAAACTCCCTGATAGCACAGCTTTGTTACTGCTACCCATCACACTCTATCCACAGCTTATGTTAAATGAGTGACTAAAATGTTCCCTTGGGAACACTCTGAGCATTGCAAGCTTCCTTGGCAACCGAAAGTGCCCACAGACAGCTCTGCCTATCACATTTTATAGTCTTTCTCTGCTCATATCATCTTGTCGCTCTGAAGCCCCTGAAGCCCCTGGAGGGGTGTTTTGCAGTTCACAGATAATACAGGGTATTTTGCAATCCCTGCTGTCTTCTACCTCCTATTCCTGTCTTTTGGCCTGTTTCCATCCACAGACTTTATACTGAATCTACTTTCTAATGTGAGAAATATTACTAGAAATGGAAAGTCATAATTTTGCACTTGCTTGGTTTTGTTATTTCTGGGAAAGGCTAAGAACTTACTCTGTACCTGGGCCTAACTGCCATTTTGTCCTTTTAATACCTTCAAAGCTATTCATACCTTTTAATGATTGACCTGGTGGATGGCCTTATAATCCAGATCCTCAAAGATATTAATTTTGTTGAGAGTAATATCTTTTAGTAGCTGACTATCACGGCAAATATTTTGATTAACAAGATTACCTGGAGGTTTAAAATATCTGAAGATCTAGTACAGTACCTGAGAATTCTTACTATTGCAGCTGAGCACTAGGTCAGCTCCTGCCTAAGACCTTCTGAGTTCCTCAGACTGTATCTTTCTTTTTTTTGCTCAAATTAGGGGGTATTTAGAGAAATTAGACTGCATGGAAAAGAAATTGGATTGATATTTTAGTAAAGGCAGTACTATTTATTTTAAATACAGCAGCCATAGGAATGTTCCCTGGGAATTAAAAAGAATCAGTTACATCTCCCATCAGCAGTGACAGCAACACTTATTAGGTTATGTTATGTGGATACTTATTAGGTTATGGTATGGTTAGGTATGTGGATACTTTACATTGAGTCTTTTTTAGTCTTCCCTGTGAGGAAGGGAATTTGTCTACAACAAATAAATATTCATGATGATGTATTCTTTTTCTTTGAAGAAATGAAAGAGTCTGGGAGATCTTATTCTGAGCTTTTTCATGGGATGTGAAAACCTGGACTGTGAATTCAATTTCAAAATTTGAGGTTCTTTGTAAGAGTCCATTCTGGAGAAGGTGACTCAGGTGCCTCTGAATATTATGGGAGATCAGGAAAGTCCTCTGACTTTTGAATTGTGCAGATCCCATTCTGGTCTATCTAGCTTGCTTTACTCAATCTCTGACTCAGAACCATAATTTTTTAACTCAGATAATTTTTAAGTGTTCTATAGGAATGTAGTTACAATTATCTGAAGTTATTTTGAATATTTTTCTTCTCATGGAATACTCTATATTTATAATTAGTAATTTCATTTTTATTGAGGGCAATGGTACTTGCATTATGATCTGAAAGGATTCAAGTAAAGCTTATAAAACAATCAATGGGCTTAAAATGAGTGAGAACATTTAAAGAATCGTATTTTCTTTTTGGTTTATGTATCAGATGTACGAGGAGCTGTATGTTGTGTTATGTTCATGCAAAATCGTATGTCACCTTTGTTAAGAGAACGTAATATATAAATTGTTTTTTATTTGAAACTTTGTTTCCTAATTTTTAGCTTGCAGTAAATCTTGTGACCTGATTTATAAATACCCAAAAAGAAAACTACGATACATGAAAATGCTGACAGATCATCAACTACGAGGAACATTACAAAAATTAGATCTTGAAATGTTTTCCTACAAGAATATATTCTTTCTGCTCTCTGCAAAAGAGAAGAATGTTCTTGTTTCCATTCAGTGATGAAATTTCAGCCTTAAAATATTTGAACACATGAATGGCCTCTTGAACACACGTCTTTGTGAATGATCTATGTAGCAGCTGGTAAACCACCTAGATTGCCTCGGAATAAAATGTATATGTTCTATTTCCATTGAAGGCAGTGTTAAAACATTTTTTTTACTCTTGTGGGACTATTCTTTAAATAGAAGGCTAACAGCATGAGATGTTAATTTTTAAAAAAAGAAAGTTCACTATTAGCAGAATTATGAGTAGGATTTGGAGAAGAGCATGGATACTATTTTTCAACTGACACTGGCTCAAAATGAATAGAGATTCTTCACTGCTTTGAAAAGGTTTCCATGAGACTGAAGCAGCAAAACATGTTAAAAGCATCTATAGTTGCAGCTGTTTTTGATATATATGTAGATATGTCATTATTCTTCTGTGTGTGTATTTACTCTTGTCCTGATGTGAGCTAAACAGAACCAGTTCTGTTCAGTGATTTTTGCTTCTCAGTTCAGTCTCTTCTACAAGGCTGATTTCTGAAGTTAGCAGAATGTTTCTGCAGACAGTGTCTGCTACCAGACGTGATAAAACCTGATGTTTACAGTTAATGCCTGGGACTGGAAAGGCTCTTGCTTAAACTTATTCCTGTAGAGACCAAGGCCACTGCTGGCTCTTGTGTGCCACACTGGGGGTGCCAGGAAGTTAGAGGGGTCATAAGGACGTAAAAGGTTGCAGCTCCAGGGAGTAACAGACAGGACAGGAGACCAACAAGAGTATTCCATTCCATACATATCATATTTAGTATAAATTGAGTGATCACGAGAATCTCAGCCCTTCTTTTCCCTTTTCTGCAACGGCCAGTGTCCAGGGAGGACTCTGTCCAATCTCCTGTCTTTGATCCCAATCCTAAATTCCTGAATCCAGCTCCTGTACCCAGCTCCCCTCTGCCGCTGAGCCTGGGGCTTCCCTGCTGCCTCCTGCTCTGCAGCATCACTGACGATTGCTGTCAGGGGAGAGTTAGGTTCAATATCAGATCTGTATATTTTTGTATATAGTTATTTATTTTTATTATTTCCTTATTAGTACTTTTGTTATTGTTTCATTAAAGCTGCTTTAGGTTTCTTTCTTAATCTGTAAGTCTCTTTGCTTCCTTTCCTTTTCTTTCCCATTTTTGGGGGACAGAGGGTTAGAGGGAGTCTGTCAGTGTTTAGCGGCCAGCCTAGCCCTAACCTTTGACAACTCTGTGCGTGTATATTCACGTATATATCATATTTATAGAAGACATATAAAAAAATATTTAGTATACATTTTATGATTAATGCATGTGCATATATGGAGAGTGTGTATGTATACGGAATAGATAACTATGGGAAATTCTGTATAAGCAAATCTTTACTGTGATAATTTTGATGAGAATGCTCATATTTAAAGCAATGAGATTAATTTTCTTAGGAATGATTGTTTCAATTTCATGTGAAATTGTTATATTTTATATATATGAATAGTTTTATTAACATATTTCCCATACATGTAAATCCGTGTAGCTTTATTTCTCACAGTTAGACTAATCTGAGGATTTTGTCCTACTAATATAATCTGATTTTATTTAGGTCTCTCCATGTGCTGTGAATTAGGCATTTCACACAACAACATGACATGCAAGAATAGTCATAAAAATATACTGGTAAATAGTCTTCTTTTCTAGCATCCTTGGCTTTATTTTACCAACAATAATAATATCACTGAAAGTTACCATGCAACCACTTCCCTCTTTCTCAGGAACAGTCAGACTCCATGTTTTACTTTCTTCATAAAACAGAAATTAGCAGTAAAAATCAAAAAAGCACAAAATCCAACCCCTCAAAGCTTTAATTTTTACTTAATTTGTTAATGCACTGTGAGGACTGCTCCCATTCTCAGTTAATATGCAAACGCAATTAAAGCAAATTTCCTAAGAAATGAAAGCTTCATCAATTTTACAAGTTCTGGTATTAGTTGAGAAGAGGGATTACTATACCCAACTCTTCAGCTTAGAATAACTATCTGGGTTGCACGCACATTCACCCATATAAAGATAAGAACTCTCGCTCTCAAGGAGTTACCCTGGTCAGCACCCCAGACCAAGGCAGAGGCTCTGCCCTCACTGCAGGACCTGCTGCTCTGAAGGGACTGGCTCACCCATGACCCTGGAAGACCCCATTTTAAAGTTCAGTCAGATCTGAGCTGTGGACAATCAAAATCATATCAACCTCCCATTGGCTACCAGTCAACTCCTTGGGTGTGTGCCTAGCCTTGTGGGCTAGATCCAAACTAGCCAGAAGTTCCCAGAAGTTTCTAGCAGTTTCTCTGAAATCTACCTAGCAACAACTGTGAGAAGAGGCATCTCAGACTAGGGGGATCCACCTGCCACATGCACACATGGTATTCTGGTTTTATATACATCTTACGTAATTCTTTTCCACTTAATTACTGTACATAAGAGTTTTGTGATTAATAACCGTGATTCTCATCTGGCCTTTGGATTCTAAAAGCTCTTCCATTGTGCAGAGGAGCACTGTTTGACAGAGCAGGTTGGCTTCTCCTGTCCTTCACTCCGGGTGGGGCACAGATCCTTTTCTGTTTCTTTTGGATGCTCATTGGGACTTTGTGCTTGGGCTCTACCATCTGCTGCCAAGTCCAGTCTGGAACTTCCTTTTTCTGCTCAAGACCTAGTTGTCATCTGGAAGGCATGCATCCTGTATTAACATATGATCTTGTATCTCTGAGCATGTTTGCAGTTTTGTATGTGTATAGTTATACTCACAGTTACTGTTAGTATTATTCTTTTTTTTATTAAATTGCTTCAAGTTTTTTTCAACCTTAACCCACTATTTCTCTTGTTATCCTCCCCTTGGAGGGTGGTGGGGGGATCACAGAGAGCATCTGTCAAAAGTTTAGTGGTCATTCCAGCCTTAAACTTCAACGCACCTTAAAGACAATTGGCTAGTCTCTATTATTTTAATGATATTCTCTTGTGTAGTAAGATTTTAGGTGCTGGATAAAAAAAAAACCCATCTACTACATACAAATGCTTAAAAAACAGTTAAGAAAGAAAGCTAATATGTCAGTTGGCATTTATCTAAGAATAATAGTTCTATCATTGTCACTTCAGTAACAAGTATTTGTTTTGCACTATTACTGGGGAACCAGTGTACATACTGTTATGCAATGTGATGAAAAACTCAGCAACCTCCCCTTTTTTATATGGATATAAATTTCAAATTTTGATTATGGTCGCTTTCATGTGGGAGTTGCAAAGAACAGTAAAAACCATAAATTTCCCATAGAGTATGACAAATCAATCTTCTTGAAAAAGTATATTTAGATCTCACCTTACCTACACAAAAGCAAGATGAAGATTTCACTAGACTTTGCTTTTAGGTGAGAGATGAGTCATACACTGAAGAATCCAGAATCTAGAATTTCCATAGATTAGAAATTCTATTGTATTACGTATCTAGTATATTAAGTGTTAAGACCGACAATTTTTTTATAAAGCCTTCATTGTGGAGACAATGAACTAAAACGCTCATGAAACTCCTGTGGTTGAGTCACTACTAGTAAGTAAATTGAGTTTTATTCAAATAGACTTCCTCAGGCATTTTCTTTTCATGAAATGCTAGTCAGTATTTTTCAGTTCCCATATGGTGTTACGTTAGGTTAGCTGTTTGTTTCTGCCTGATTTGACTTTTTGGCTCTCTCCCTTTTCCATCAGATACAGGGCTTTTTGTCCCAAAGTGCTTAGATATTTCCATATATGCAGTGACAGCTACAGCAGTTTCTTAACATTTTAGTTTATAAAACATTTTCCCCTTTGACTTGGTGGTTGATAATGAACTTATTAAAGTCAGTAAGAAAAATAAAATATAAAATAGGAAGATTTTAATATATTGCTTCTAGGTTACAATTACTAACTTGATAAACTAGGGAAGGTCTTATCAATTTCAGTTATTGAAGAGTCTGCTCATTGTTTGGATAAATTTCACCCATTTTTTTTTAACTTCCAGCAATCTAGAATTTAAATTATAAAATGCTTTAAGATATATTATAGATAATTTGAAAAAATACTAATAGCATATTTTATTATAATCAAAACATGATTCTATTTTCTCATTAAAATTTGCACCTTTAGATCTGCCATTGTCATCACTAATAAAAATATTCTTATTAATTTCAAATAGTGAATTAGAGTTGTAAAAGCTGCTTGTTTCAGAAGTTAGACTTTGATTTTGTATAAATTATGACACAATTCATTTTTTAAAGAAAAGCTTTTGTTTAATTTTGGCATGTCAAAGATAACACTGTCATTCTGAAATAACTTGGCATATTTTAAGTCTATTCATTAACTCTACTGAAAACAATCTGTATAAGACCTGGAAAAAATTTCATGTATTGTGACATAAGACCCTCTTCCACAAGATTTCAAGAAGATTCTTTAAGTAAGACCACACTCGTAAGACCAACTACTTTCAGCAACAGTATGTTGAGAGGATAATAGCTATTAAATAAATAGGCAAGGAAGAAACTGATCCAAAGTACCAAGGGAATGTTTGCTGGTTACTTTTTTATTGCTGGGAGGATTTAGCTGTTGCATCAAAAACTAATAGAGGGGGAAGCTGGCTGGTGGTCACTTGGGTGTTACTTGTTCAATGTGAAGGCTTTAGTGTGCACCTGGCATCAACCCACCATGCCCTAACAGCACCAGAAGGATCACTCTGATTAGGTAAAGTACAGTGTTCCTACTATTAGAATCCTCTCCTAGGATTTAGGAAGTCCCATTGAACCGAAGTAATGATAAGGTATATGCAGGTCCAAGACTTCAATGGTGATTGCAGGGGGCATGCTTGCAATGTTAGAAATGTACACAAAGTTGTTCTAGCTATAAGAGATGAAGGTCTTGTTATTTGAAACCTAAAATATATGAAGAATTGTACCTTATGTATATGCTAGTTTCTGTCTGTCTGAACATCTGGTTCATGGGATAGAATGTGAAATTATCATATTTGTGTGTGAAAACTGAGGTGAACCATTAATATATGAGAGGGGAATGTTGTCATATGGAAGGGCCTCAGCAAGATGGAGGACTGAGCTAACAGGATCCTCATGAAATTCATCAGATATGTGGAAATTTTGCATTTGGGTCAGACCAACCCTATGTATTAATGCTGACTGCAGGCTGGCTAGAAAGCAGCTCTTTGAAAAAGGATCTATGAGTCCTGGTGGACAAGAAGCTGAACAAGTCAGCAATGCATGCTTAAGATAATCGCCTACTGGGCTGTGTTAGTGCAGGTATAAACAACAGCCGAAGGGAAACGCTTATTTTCTTCTACTCAGCATTCATGATGCCAAATCTGAAACACTGTCTAGATTTGGGGCTTCCAGTAGGAGACACACAAGCAAACTGTATTCCAGTGGTGTGCCACTTAAGTTTGTCAGAAGCCTAGACCACATGTGTTACAGTAAGAAGCTAAAGGAGCCAACTTTATTTATCCTGCAGGGATATCTAGGGGTGAGTAAACTAATTATCCAAAGAGGAAGCAGGAGATCATTTTAAGAAGATGAAACCAGACACTGAAGCATGTGGCAAAATGACAAGAAGCAATGGTAACAGGCTGCAGCAAGTGAAAAAGCATTTCAGAGTGATGGTGATGAAATACTGAAGCAGATTGTCCAAAGAGCCTGGGAAATCTTCATCTTTAAAGATTTTCAAAAATCAACTTGGTATAGCCCAAAGTGACCTGATCTAACTTTGAAATTTGTTTGGAGCAAAAGGTTGAACTAGGTGATCACCAGAGAGCCCTTCCAACATAAATATAATTCTGTGATCAATATCAGAAGTGGCAGGTCCATCATCTTCCTTACAAGCTGCTCAGCAATATTCGGTGAGATACAATTATGGATGTATATGTGAAAAATAGACATTCATATACTTTCAGTTGGACACTGCTCTTGGATAATTTGATATTAAGCATGACAACTGGATCCTGAAGAACTAGAGGTACACCTTTATTTCTCTGAGCTAAGGAACAAGTCCTTTAAATTTCTTTAACAAAAAAATAGATAAAAATGTATAATAATGGACAAAAATAAAACTATAAAGACTGTCTATTAATGAGAATAATATTTGCACACATTTAGATATTTTTTAGATCGATGGTTGGTACTTTAACTGCCCTGTGTAACTCAAGGTAACCAAAATAGGCACAGAGGTGAACTGCACTGAGTAATTAGTTTTGATATCATTTAAACAGAATAGAAATATAATTCTGTTTTCTACCTCCTTAATTTGAGTTTACCAGTTATTACACAAATGGATTTCTCGCTTAACAAGCAGCAGGACTTTGAACATACTGGACTGTAAGAAGAAAATCATTAAGAACATAAGCAGTAATAGAGAACAGAGATGTGCTGTAGAAAAGAATTAGGTTGATGGACCCTCATTGCTTAAGGGCAGGGGCTGCATAATGGAAGGAGAGGGAGGAAAGAAGCCTTCACAAAATTGTACCTGAGTAAAAACAGACAGCTTTGTCTAAGAGTGAGTAAAGAAATACATGTTACAGGCACTGTATCTCATTTGTCTTGAGGAATGTAGAGCATTTCAGAAATACAAATTATGATTGAATAGGCACTATTAGGAAACAAACCATATGTAATGAATGACTACAGGTTCGAAGGAATCAGGCAGATTGGTAGGTGCCACTGACTGCAAATCAGTTTTCAGACAAATGAAACCAGACAAATTCCAGCTACTAATTTAATTCTTGATGTGTCTGTATGGCAGATACCATTAGCTCCATGTCAGATATGGGCACGTGAACCATTTCATTTCTTTTTAGTTTCAGTATATTAACTTGGATTTATGACCTATAGAAAAGAAACACAAATTCTGCATGCAATTCAATACTAGCATCGTGGGAATATTTTCTATAGACTTTCATCTCTGTGGTCTTTTACATGTGTTGTCCTTTTAATCCAGCCTCCCTGCCGCCAGGGACGCCACCTCTCAACTAGATCAGGCAACACATGATACCATCTTTGTCAAAGAACTATCTGAGACATTTTTCCAGTATTTTCCTATGTTATGTTTCTAAGTATCAGGGCACAGCTAAAGCATCAAAACGCTGTCACAGATGAGCATCCCAGTGTAACTCCATTGAAAATGGACTTGATCCCGCAATTATGAATTCATTTCATAATATACAGTCGCAAGAAAATATATGTGAACCTTTTGGAATTTCATGGTGTTCTTCATTAATTTGTCATAAAATATGATCTGACCGTCATCTAAGTCAAGTATATTAACAAAGAGAATGTGTCTAAAATAATAACACAAAAAACAATTCTGATCCTCCATGTCTTTATTGAACACATTAATTCAGAATGCCAGTGAAAAAAGTAAGTGAACCCTTGGAATCAATAACTGATTGACCCTCATTTGGCAGCAATAACCTTAACCAGGCACTTCCTGTAGCTGTGGATCAGAGCTGCACATCATTCAGGAGGAATTTTAGCCCATTCTTCCTGGCAGAACTGCTTTAGCTCTGTCATAATCTTTGGACGTCCCATGCGTACTTCTCTCTTCAAGTCATCCCATAGCATCTATATTGGGTTGAGATCTGGGCTCTGACTTGGCCACTCCAAAAGGCAAATTTTGTTCTTCTGAAGCCATTCTGTTGTGGAATTGCTCTGGTGTTTTGGGTCATCGTCCTGTTGTATCACTTGACATCTACAGAGTTTCAGCTGATGTGCAGTCACATTATCCTGAAGAATTTTTTGATACACTTGGGAATTTATCTTCCCCTCAGTGACTGCAAGCTGGTCAGGCCCTGATGCAGCAAAGAAGGCCCAAATCATGATGTTTCCTCCACCATACTTCATGGTTGGGATGATGTTTTCATGATGATATGCAGTGCCTTTTTTTACACCAGATGTAGTGCTGCGTGTTCTTTCCAAAGAGTTCAGTCTTTGTCTCACCAGTCCACGAAACAATTTGCCAATACCACTGTGAAGTGTCAATGTGCTCTTTCGCAAACTTCAGGTATGCAGCAATTTTCTTCGTAGTAAGCAGCGGCTTCCTTCGTGATGTTCTGCCACAGACACCCTACTTGTTCAATGTTTTATATGCTGTAGACTCATGAACAAAAATGTTAACCAGTTCCAATGATGCCTTCAACTCTTCGGCTGTCACTCAGGGTTGTTACTTTACTTCACTGGAGAGTCTTTTTTTGCTCTTGAGGTCATTTTGACTGGGGGCTATTCTTGGTAGAATAGCCACAGTCCCAAAGTGTCTCCATTTGTGGATCATTTGCCAAACTGTAGACTGTTTTTTAAGGTCTTTTAAATCACTTTGTAAACCTTTCCAGCTTTATGTAAATCAATAATTCATGATTGCAGATCCTCTGAAAGCTCTTTCACAAATGCATACCTCTTGTGCAGAGCAAACTCAAAAATTTTGAGTGGTTTTTATCAGTCAAAGTAGCTCTAGTCCACACCTCCAAACTCATTTTCTTAACAAGACTCCAGGTTAAGCTGACTCTGATTAGCTTTTTTGAGGTCAGCTCAAGGGTTCACTTACTTTTTCCACTACCACTTTTAATGTTGAATGAGTGTGTTCAATAAAGACATGGAGGATCAGAATTGTTTTTGTGTTATTATTTTAGGCACATTCTATTTGTCAATACTCTTGACTTAGATGATGGTTAGATCACATTTTATGACAAATTAATGCAGAACACCATGAAATTCCAAAAGGTTCACATACTTTTCTTGCAACTTTATTTAAGTATCAAGACAGATAGAAGTTTTGAAGGGAAATCCAAAGAGATACAGAACAATGTAAATGTTTATAGGCCTAAAGTGTATTTAATGCTTGATGATATTTAATATATCTTGAAATTGTAGCCATTTTGGATTCCTTTCTTTACAGTTTGAAATCTTAAGTAAATTAAAATGGAAAATAATCGTTCCATAAAGTTTAATCTCAAGGTACATTAACAGAATAGGAATAAGAAATGATTGCAAGAAACAGGTCTTTCTGGCTAAAGTGATTATTTTTTAATTATATTATCTACTTTTTGTGTTTGTACAAATAGAATTTATTTTTAAACTTATAAATTGCCTTTTCTATTTGTCTATTATTTGTGCATAGGCATTTAGCTAGACTCCAGTAACTACTTATATGATACTACTTGAAAGTTTAACAATTTCACAAAAATCACCCTAAATTAAATTAGAGTATTGGGGTTGGGGTTTTTTTTGACTGTATAAAAGATCTACTGACACTGTGCTCTCCTATGCCTATGAACACATTTTTTTTAATCTGTTAATGGAATGTTTCTTATTACCTAAGAAATATTGCCAGGTTGAGATCCTTGCTCAGTGTGAATGACTCAGAAAGACTGGTAAACAGATTTGTTATTTTAGGGGTAGATTATCACACATTTCACATCTTGGCATTTCTGGTCTATAGCTCATCTAAAAGGCAACAGCTTAAATCTTTGTCATAGCCATCTGTTTAACCATAACACTTTAGTTGTAACATATAAAAGTTTGTTTCCAATAGTTTATTTTTTTAATATAAGGCTGGTTTATAATTATCTATTGCCACTCCACCACCATTGCAGCTTTTCATATTTCAGTGATATCCAAGTTAGGACGACATTAAATATTTTCTCTCTGTGCTCTCATTCATGTTGTGGAATTTCATCTTAGAAGCTGTCATAACTTTCTGCCTGATCATGATTTAAAATTCCAATAAAGAGATCTAGGCTCACCACAGCTTGTAACTAATGTGAGCATTGCAGATTTTATTAGTAGCATTTGTTATGAGAACTTCTGTATCTTTTGGGTAAGACTGAGACTTAAATCTATTTAGGGATATTTTTGTTTGGGAATTGTGACATTCCTCCTTTGGAGCTGTCAACTGTGAAAGCAGTAGTACATATTCAGGAGTACCTTTGAGATACTGCACAGAATGGTAATATGATCCAAATTCTTCAGCCTAGTTATTGTCTTATGTAGGTTTCAAAACACAGGAAAGGAGTTTGAATTCCTACCAAGACCAGTTAAAGTTATGGAGCAACTCCATCATACTTTTTAACTGACAGTTTAACAAACACAGAAATAATATTTAAAAATTCATGAACTTTTAATAGTCTTCAATGAATTATAGCAGTACCATATATGCTCTATGGTATATTAAATTTGTATTACTTAGTATTTATATTTTCTCTATCCCTTTCCAAGCAATACAATAAAATGCTAATTAAAACTCACATTTGCCACTGAGGAAACTCAAGATCTGTTTGCAGTTTCAAAGATTAATTAACTTCTGTATGTCATTAGGAAAGATATGATTTTTCAGTGAAGGGTCCCATTAGTGGGAACGCACATAAGAAACCATAGAAAAGAAACAACTATCTTTTCTGTCTAGAAATAATGCCTTGATGATGTTTTATAAGCCAGCTAGAGGAGCATTTAAGGCTGAATGACATTTTACATTTGACTGTAAAATAAGGAATGCCTGAATCAGTCTGTGTATGCATACTAGGTTTGGGCTTGTTCTGGAGACAGACATCGAGTGTGATAGTGTTAGGGCATTTAACCACTGGTACTTTACCTATTTTACTTCTTCTAAGCCTTTTTTTGACACATGTCCAAGTTTATGATTTGCTGCTGTTCATTAGTTTCTGTATTAGGAGAAGAAAATACCGTGCACTAACTAAACAGAAATATAATACAGCTGCAGTGAGAGCAAGCTAAACCTTATAAAAAGAATAGCTCTCAGAGGGGATATTAAAGGCAGAGCAGAGATTGGTTTATATTTCTTCAGAATCTGTTTTGCTCTGTACTGCTCCATTTTGAGATTTATGTTTTCTCTGGGGAAGTCATAACACTTGCAGTTAAGTACATATGTGCTCTATAAAATAATCTTCAAACTAGATAGCAATCAATCAGCCAATTTGTATTGAAATAAGTTACTTTGGGAAAAAAGAGAAGAAGGAGAAACATTACTGTGCAAAATTGCAGGGTTAGAAAATTCAGTTCAAATAGTCTTAAAGTTCTTTCATATTAAACAAACAAAACAACTGTAAAAACAGTTATAGTTTTTTTGACAAGTTGGAACCTAAACACTTGCATTTTGTTGTAAAATTCTTTCAGTAATATGGTTTTAATTATCTGTAAAGGTTGAGATTCATGTGTTTGTTCACTTACTTCTTTGAGTTGAGGGTATGCAAAGGAAAATGATCAGTAAGAAACAAAAGAATCTAAACTTTGGAGTGAACATTCCTATGTATGCTTCTACCCTCTCCTACAGGCCTTACCAACTAATACTGTTTGCCTTCTGCTCAGGTATTAATTCTTGTTAAAGCTGAAAAAAATAATTATCGTCTTATATTTTTCATTTGAAAAGAAGTTATTATTTTTTAATGGAAATTTTGGCTTTGTCAAATTAGCATTTTCTAACAAAAACAAAATCATCAGTATTTCTCCAGTCATAGAAAAAAGACCATAGTTGCAAAGTACTTCAGTAAGTAATCATGATGTGCATTGTATGAATTACTAGTAGTAGATCCAATATTAAGAAAAAATCTGTGGATTACTTAGACCACATTGCAAAGATTCTCTTTTTTTTTTGATATGTCCAGCATAATTTTTGTGTTATGGATTTATACTGTATACTAAACTTTTTCCATTCTCTCTCATCTGAGAATACGTTGAAATTCTATCATTCTGGATATACAGTTTAATGATGAAATTTAGTAATATATAAAAAACTTCTATCTTGCTAAAGGCTTCCTGAGGAACAGAATATATATTTATTATTATTAT
>NW_009723160.1:0-4283 GCF_000703405.1 Apaloderma vittatum
CATTTCTGATAAATTATAAATGACTTGCTGTTGCTGCCATCTTTCCTAACAGCCACAAAGTATTGTCTCACAGTGAATGTAACCCCTTTTCTCTCTGGCTCTTCTCCTATCAAGAGTTTAGTAGCCTTTTGAAATCAGCCCACATTGCCTGGCAGAAGGCTTCTCCCCAGCTCCCAGACTGCTTCTTCACTTCAAAGGCCAGCAGGGAGTGGAAGCTCAGCAGAGACCACATTCCTGTGATTTATTTGCCTCGCAGCCTGGTTGCCATGCTCCGTTTTTCACTGTCAGAAGTACTGGCAGTCCCCACGAAGACCTCATCTTGCTGCACTTGGGCATATAATGTGACTCCAGAGCAGAAAACAAGGGTGTGCTGTAACCGGGAAAGGTCACCATCTCCTAGGTGATGGCAGGCCTTTGCCTACATCTCTCTTCATCAGGAGTTAGAAGCTTGCCCTTTCTACCCTTGCTTACGTCTGCGCTGCAACTCATCGTTGTGCCTGCGACAGTCTGAGAACAAAAGTTAGTGTTCCTGCTTTTGGGAACGAGTATTTCACGAGGTCCTGGTATGAGAAAATAAACCACAAGACTCAACTGCAAACCTGACATGGTAAGACGCTGCTCAGATAATAAGCAATTTCTGAGATGCCCCTAATAAAGTTCAGTTTGATTGCAATTCCATGCATGGAGGTGAAATCACCTTGTTTTTCTCACAGCAGTTCAGGAAGACTCACTAGGAATAATATGCAATGGAAGTACCAAAGATTTCTGTCTCTCATGCAAGGTCGAAGGCTGCCTGTGCACCTGTCTGTAAGGCATTTGTGCTTCTGCTTGGGCTGCGAGTTGAGAGAGGTTCTGCTTTCTGATTACCTGCTTTTATGGTCCAGCTGCTGCAACTGGGATTCATTTAAGAGGTCCAGCATTAACTTGTCAGGAAGAATGGAAGGTTTCCCGAAACAAACTGAAATGATAAGGGAAGTTAAGTCATTGCTGCCGCTTCAGCGCTCCCATTGGCTTACTCGTGCTTCATTCTGGTTTGTAGCCAAGGAAGGTTTTGTTTTCACTCTTACTGAAACCCAGGTCATTCCTATGGTGTCCACTCCATGGAACTGAGATAATAAAAGTTACTGGTGATGCTTTGTGCTGAGTTGAGACACAACTCTGTGCATCAAGACATGGCACATGCCAGTGGCCACGAAGCTGGTGAGGGGTCTAGAGACCAAATCTTATGAAGAGAGGCTGAGGGAGCTGTGATTGTTTAGTCTGGAAAAGAGGAGTCTGAAAGGAGACCTCGTTGCTCTCTACAACTAGCTGAAAGGATGTCGCAGTGAGATGTGCATTGGTCTCCTCTCCCAAGTTACTAATGATAAGACAAGACGAAACGACCTCAAGTTGCTCCAGGGGAGGTTTCAATTAGTTATTAAGAAAAAAAGTGTTTACTGAAAGAGTGGTGAGGCATTGGAATAGGCTGCTCAGGGAAGTGGTGGAGTCACCATCTCTGGACGTGTTTGAAAAAGTGCATACGTGGGCCTTCGGGACATGGTTTCCTGGTCATAGTAGTGTTGGGCTGATGGTTGGACTTGATGATCTTTGAGGTCTTTTCCAACTTTAATGATTTTATTATTCTATTCTATGATTCTGAGTGTTGTCCAAGGGTTCAGCCACTCTGGAACTTAAAGAGGACGCAATTCATTACAAAGCTTCTGGAATCAACATCAGTTTCTGGAAGAAAACATTTATGGGCATGGGAACATGTTCGCTTTCGGTTTGGGATCTAAGGGAGTCCAAGAACCATTCCCAAAGAGTAGTTCAGATGAAGCTACCTACTCAGATTTAAAAGTGGAGATGCAAACACTTCCATGCCAGATGACCTCAAAGACACAGGACAATCTTGGGCACATTTAACTGATCTGCGCAAACACAAACGTTGGGTTCAGACCTTGTCAGTCCAGGCACCTTGTCATACTGTCTTTCTCAGAAATACATTGAGCTCAAAAGCCCAGATAAGGACCTCTGTAAATTTCTTAGCAGTCTTTTCAGCCTTTTACTGGGAAAGGAATTAGTGCAAATTATCTGAAGAAGCAAAACCATAAGGAAGAAGAGATCACAAAACCTTAGATGCGGATCTTACTTTTGACTGTTATATTTAGCTTAATATCAGCATGTAAATTGATGCTGTTTAACTTCACTTTGTCACATTACAGTAAAAACAGTGTCTGCCTTCTCGTTTGTATAAACACAGCTATCTAGTAGTCTTTAGGTGACTAAAATACCCAAACAAAACATCCCAAAATATTGCTTTTCTGACACTGACCTTCATTTTGAGCTGCGGTTAGTGCTTTCCCTCTGGGACATCAAAAATCACACCAACAGCTGAGATTTTCAGACTTATCCCTACCTTTTCAGAGGACTTCTGTTCAAACCCTGTGAAAGAGTGATCATGATGTAAGTGTCCCAGACATGACTGAAGATCCCACCATGATTGACAATGCACAGGCCCATAATAATGTGACATAATAAACCCGAAGAGGTTTTACAGAGACTTATTGAAGTTAGCAGAGGACACGTGGAAGAGAATAACTGCCTAACACTGTTATTAGTTGTGTTACCTATGAGGGCAACTTTTCTGAAGACACCTGCTGTGGGAGTCGGGGTGTTTTCACACGTGGGCATGCGTTCCAATCGTGTCACAGCCTTGTGCTCTGAGGTGGGATTCACGTCTCTAAATTGCACGTGGACACTCGAGCCTCTGTAGGCTTTGGACGCATCTTCTGCTCTCACTCAGGCTCCTTCTCTCCACTCACCCGCCTCTCCTCCAAAATCTGGGTGCTTGACGGTTGCCAAACATCTGCTTGCCAGAAAGCTGCCTGCATGGGGTCTGCTGCTGCTTTTTTCTCCGTGGGAGATGACAGCCTTCGGGTTTTGGAAGGGATGCTCGGCATCTCGCTGCCCTTCCACTGTTCCCTCCTTCCTCTGCAACCCCCAGCTCTGCGCTGTCCCCCATGGCCGTGGCACTTTCCCACAGCTTTCAGATTCCTGCAAAACTTCAGGCACAGCCCACCTCTCTGCATCCCCCAAAGAGCTTTATCTTTAGCTCCATCATCTGTTTCCCACCTCCCTTGCTCATTTTCACAGCTCAGCAGCAAAAGCCTCCACTCACCACAGTGAAAGGGCGTGTCGAGCTGCAATAACACAAGGGATCATGGAAATCCATTAATATAAAGAAATAATTTCAAAACAATGAGTACCAAAGGAAGGCACTGGGGTGATGGCACTGGAAACCTAAACTACTCAAATCTTGAAGTTTTTGTTCAAGAAATCCAGTTTCTCTGAGTCTTATTTTCTCATGTTACTATTTCCTTTACCCACTCTTGTCTGTCTTATCATCTAGAAAATAAGCTTGGTAGGTATCAGCCTACAAGTCTAATGCTCAGCACATCTTGACATCTTGACCTTGCTTATGTCTTCCAGGCTTCATTGCAGCAAAAATAATGTCTCTAGTCAGATGGAAACAGCCCCATAGCACTCTCCTCTTCGCATCTCTACCGCCAGCCATGAGATGAACCCCTGTTTAGCAGCAGGCAGGAGGAAATCCCCTTTTCTTGCATCAGTCAGGGGTTAATCTTGCACAGGAGGAGCGAGGCTGTGAATCCCAAGCACAACTCTTCTGCCACACACCCATCTAAGGATCGATTCTGCTGAGTTCCACTCCAGCACATTGGCATTACCATACCATGCCCTGAAGTGGGATTTTTTTTTTGGTGTTTTTTTTTTTTAACTGGTTTCAAGTCAAAAAGAGAAGAAATCCCTCCTGCAAGGAGGGAGGGAAGATGTGTAAAACATGTGTTTTGCAGTAGGACATTTTACCTCACACCAATTCATCATTGTCCATCCATCCTGCTGCGCCCCAGTGGCAGGTCATCATCAGAGGCCCCAGATCCACCAGGTCTCCAGAAGTGATCAAAGGGTGAGACTGGGAATGGTGTAAACTTTCCTGGATTGTATTACAGCCTGATATTGTTCGAGAGATCCTCATTTTCATCCCCCTGGAGCAGGCTCATTTTAATTCCCATTCCATTGTGCCCAGCACCCAACTTGGTCTGGTAGGAGATGTCCCTGCCCGCTGCAGGAGAGCTGGAATAAGATGATCTTTAAGGTCCTTTCCAACTCAAACCATTCTATGAGGCTCAGTAGAAATGATTTTGGTGGAGGACACAGCGCAAATTCCAGCCCAAAAGCCTGCAGCCAGCTGGTGGTGTGTAGGTTTTACCCTTTGCCGCAGGAAT
>NW_009723160.1:4314-28008 GCF_000703405.1 Apaloderma vittatum
GCGTACAGCAAATGAAATGTTTGGGTCCTAAACTCTAAATAAAGTTTAAGGGTGAGACTAAAGAGCATTCAGAAAAATTCCACTCAGATTGATTAACCGAATACATATTACGTCTGAGTCACGGCATCCCATTTGTATTGGGTGGTCCTGGGTGCTAGGCAAGAGGGTGCCAGACATTGGTCCTCTACAGCTGCCCTTATGCAATAACTGAGTGGAAAGGGGTGACTCCCTGGGCTGGATTTCAGGCTCCCGAGTCTGCAAACAAGATTTCTTCAGCAGAAAAAAAAAAAAAAAAGCAAAACACTTTTCAGAGGTCTATCTTCTCCTAAACAGTGAACCCTACACATCTGGGGCTTTATAAGATTTCTGGGTATGGAGCAGGCTGTGGAAGGTCTGATGGCTAGAGCCAGAAACACAAAGAAATCACACATCAGCTGAGACACAGCTTCCAAGAAGGAAAAGGGATTTTCCTTCCAAGGAGAAATTCTTCCAAAGAAGGAAAGAAATCCTCACCAATGCCTGGCAAGGTTAGCATCAGTCCATGGGGTGTTGCAGGGGAAATTGAGGCAGCCTGCAAGGATACATGTGGAGAGGCAGCCTGGTTCCTCGCCAGCTCTTGGCAGGAGCCACAGGCATGTTGTGCTTAGTGATGAGCTCCTGCTGTGCCCTCACAGAGGCACAACTGTCCTGTGGCTGCTGTTGACTATGACCATTTCCCCTGTGCCAGTGTTGGGCAGTGTCTCAACCACACCTAATTAGGAAAGACCTCTTAAATTCCATCCTCCTCCAGTGTGAGGACGGGCTGAGGGAGTTGAGCCTGGAGAAGAGAAGGCTCCAGGGACACCTTATAGTGGCCTCCTGGTGCCTGAAGGGGCTACAGGAAAGATGGAGAGGTGCTCTTTGTCATGGAGGGTAGTGATAGGATAAGAGGTAACGGTTTCAAATTGAAAGAGGGTGGATTTAGGTTAGATATTAGGAAGAGATTCTTCACTGTGAGGATGGTGAGGCATTGAAGCAGATTGCCCAGAGAAGCTGTGGCAGGCCCAAACCCGCCAGCCGCACCCCTGAAAGTGTTCAAGCCCAGCCTGGAAGAGGCTTTGAGCAACCTGGTCTGGTGGGAGGTGTCCCTGCCCATGGCCGGGAGACTGGAAAGCAATGAGCTTTAAACTCTATTGCAACTCAATCCATTCTGTGATTCCATGTTGCTGTCATAGCGAGCACATGCTAAGTTTCACAAACAAATTTTGGCCTTCCCAGCTAGAAACTACTGGGAGCCAGTTACCCTCTTCACCCTCTTCTCCTCTAAAATAACCCTGGGACTTTTCTCCCTGTGACTGCATGAAACTTTTCAGCTTTTTTTCTTGCCTCACTGGCTTAGGTGAAGGACTCAGCACGTCAGCCATTCACTAGAGGTGTCACGGCTATTTGCAAGCACTCCATATATTAAGAGAAGTGACTCCCACAAAAGCTTAAGACCCCTGACAGCATTTTCCAGTGCTGCCTTGTTGCTTCCAATTACCCTGACATGGAGCTGACGCAGAAAATAAGATCCATGTCTCCCATCCAGAGACTTGCCGGAAACTTTTCCCCCACTACATCCTCGTCCATCGCCTTTCCGTGGATGAGTTACATCTTCCCCGGCCTCCTGCTTTGGTGAGCAGCCGGAAACTCACGCGTAAGGAAGAAATATGCATGTACTAAAGCAGAACAAGTCATATTGTTTAGATGTTGAGAGCAAGCAACAACGTGGGACGTGGCATGAATCACAGCTGTGACTTGCCTGGAGGATGGGGGTACCCCGCCAATGGCAGCTGGTGCTGATTATCCAGAGCAGTTTTGGGTTTTTTTATTCCTTCCGTTATAATAGGATCCAGTAACTCATCCTCAGCATAGGCTGCGTGTCTGCTCTCTCTGGAATATCCCAGGGATGGCTTAGCAATCCATGACAGGGAGATAGCGAGCTCTTCCTCCTCTTTGTTTTTCCCCAGGTGGCTTCAGGGCAGCCAATGCACTTCTAGCATCTGAGCTACATGGAGACTGGCCTAGTGTGTTAGATCTCTGCGGAGAGGCATCATCAAAACCAGTGTTTCTAATTAAATAAAATGGAAAGATAAGCAGATTGACAAGCAGGCAAGAAATGCAAGGGGTGGAGGTCTCGCAAATGCCTTGAAGTGAAAAAAACACATCGCACGTGATGGCAGCTCACCCGATGTTATAAATCACATTACCAAAGGTCAGCTGTCAGCCTTAAACTGTGATGTGAATAATTGTGTATCGTTCTTTCCACTGGCACCTTTTGCCCTGAAGAACATTTAAAAAGCTCTGCAAAGCCATGCAAAGTTCACCATGAAGGTATCACCACCTACCAAAGGAAACGTGGAGCTTCCAAGCACCAAACAACGCCTCTGCCCACATGTTCAGAGCAAGGAGCATCACTTGAAAGGATGCTCTGAGAACGTAATGAGCAGGGTCAAGCGAGGGGATTGAATTTTACTAGGTAGCAAAGCGAGAAATGCAGTGGTTCTGAATGTTGACTGAATACTTTCCTGCCTAGCCAAGATATTTACAAGCAACAAGGCATCTCCACGTATTGCAGCTGATGAAGAGTACTGTGGATACCAGTTTAGAAGGGTCCTTGAACCAACCCAACATAAACACCCTTAAAAGAACAATCCTTACAAGGCCTTCAAGACAAATACTCCAAATCATTGGTCACATCTGAAAATCCTTCCTTTTAGCCTCTGTCATGAGAAAAGAAGTTAAAATGAGAGGTACAGGAGCATCTCATCTTAACCAGCTCAATCTGTCATAAGAACACAAGCATATCCATGTCACTTTGGGTCAAGGAACAGTCGAACTTGGACTGTAGCCATGGCCAAAGTAGTTAATACAACAAATGTACAGTTGCACCCTCAACTCTTAGCAGTACTATATTATTCAAGATCATAGAATCATAGAATCCAGAATCATAGAATCATAGAATCATAAAATGCTTTAGGTAGGAAGAGACCTTCCACTAGACCAGGTTGCTCAAAGCCCCATCCAACCTGGCCTTGAACACTTAGAATGATGGTGCACCCATAACTTCTCCTGCAACCTGTTCCAGTGTCTCACGACCCTCATAGTGAAGAATTTCTTCCCAATATCTAATTTAAATCTACCCTCTTTCAGTTTGAAACCATTACCCCTCATCCTATTCCTACACTCCCTGATCAAGAACCCCCTCCAGCTTTTCTGTAGCCCCTTCAGGCACTGGAAGGTGTTATAAGGTCTGCTCAGAGCCTTCTCTTCTCCAGGCTGAACAACCCCAACTCTCTCAGCCTGTCCTTGTAGTGCTCCAGCTCCTGATCAGCTTTGTGGCCTCCCCTGGACCTTCTCCAGCAGATCCATGTCCTTCTTATTCTGGGTCCCCCAGAGCTGAACACAGTGCCCTGTGTGGGGTATCAGATACTTTCTGATACCCCACCTGGGGTGATTTGGAGTCAATAACCTGGCTAATGCACCAGGTACAAACCTGGGAGGAAGCAGACAGGTATCCCCTAGGGCTGCTGTGTGCCTCCCCTTTCTTTCCACCCAGCTCCTCTGCTAATTCATCTTCGCAGCCCTGCTCCCAGGTGTTGACAAAGCTGGCGTGTCCAGCCACAGTAGCTTTTCAGCGATGGCTGCTAATACCTCAGCAACCCGTGCCATGTGGTTAGAAAAGATTGCAGAGCTCTGAAGTTCATAAAAATTCCTAGATTATTAGTTTAATAATAAGTCTAGTCTTTCCATGTCAGTACATTATAGACCCCCGGCTAGGCATTTTAAATCCTGGACTATGAGAGAATGTTGTAAAGTCTCCAGCCCACAACCCCATTTTTTTTGCTTTGAGAAAGAGGAAAATTAATAAGACAACCTAGAGAATGGGAATAAGTCCAGGAGACAAAGCAAAAAAATGAGAAGGGGGAGGAGGGAAGTGAAGGGAAAAAAAAAAAAAAAAGTGGAAAAAAGCCAGAGGGAAAAAGATGGAAGCTGATAAATGGCTCTGTAGAAAGGCATATTGAAACTTTGTTTACAATCTCATGGCACCAAAGCATGCAGTATTAATAGCCTTCGACACCTTGTAAACTCAGCAAAACTAATTTTGCAGAAAAGAAGTCCTTTCCCAGAAGTCTCCTCTTTCTTGCTTAACATGCATTTTCAAAGGCTGACATGTCCCCTTTCATCAGGACAGCAGAAAGGAAATTGGAAGGTTTGCCAGGACACCTGGGGTAATGCCCCGTGTGCTCTTGCAAAAGCACAACACAAAACCAACTCCATCAGATCTTTATTGACCCCAACCACCCCGTAACACTCTGCTGGGACAATGGATCCGGAGGTGAACTCTTAAACTCCACTTGTGAGGTAGTCAGTCATTATTGTCCCAATCTGACGGATAAAGAAGCTGAGCAGAGTAGTCCAGGGTCACACAGAAAGCTAACGCCAAAGCTGGGAAAGAAGCAGGATCTGCATCTCATGATCCTGACAGAGCCCATGTGTTCACTTACTCTTGTATTCATGCAGCTTAGGAGACATGGCCATGATGACTTACCCAGGCTAAAGTATCCTTCCTACTTCATCAGCTCTAGGGGTAGTGTTAGACCATTTCCAGGTCCAAGGACCATGGACCTTCCAAAAACCTTATGGCTGAGTCACTTCTGGGCATCAGCCACGTGACTGCCAAGGGCCCTTGGGGATAAATGGTGGTGGCAGAACACACCAAGTCGTCCCATATGGGAGGTATACGAGGGGTAGCATGCACCAGATTTGTTCCCCGGTGCACCCCAAATCTCAGCTAAAAGTCCTGCCTGATCAACAGGTTGCCTAAAAGCAGGCTGGGCTCAAGAGGTGGCACAGCCTCACCAAAGACCATTGCCAAGTGGAGCCATGCTCTAAGAGCTGTGTTCACATGCTCCTCACCTCATGGCAAGGCACAGCAGATCTGTATGAGGTCCATGAGACACGGGAAGGAACCATCTTTGGGTCACCCCCATCCAGATGCAACGTCTCTCTGAAGGACAGGGGCAATGTTCCCACCAGCAGTGACTGTGGGGTACGGACTTCAAAGGTGCTGTCCTCATAGATCCTGACAAACCTGAAACAAGAAGATGTTTTGGATTAACGGCTGTGGGTGCGTTTACGCAGGAGCACCAGCAAGAGAGATAGAGAAAAGCAAAGGAACAGCTTTTGGTAAAAGCTTTTAATTAGAAAATAACCTTTCCCTTCCCCTGGATGAGACTTTTTACATGAAATTGCCCCTTGTTAAAATTCTCTGTGGTATTTTTTTCCTGGAGAATTTATCTGGTTGTTCTTGAAATTTTTGATTTATGCCACTCCAACAAAAAAAAAACACATTATGAAACACCAATAGAAAGAGAAGAAGAAGAGCTACCCTGGATTAGTGGGAATGGCAACCATCTGCACTGCAGGAAACTGTCAACGAGGGTCCCATCAGAAGGTGGTGAAGCAGGATTACCTGCTTCTCTGCCCTCCCCAGGCTTGGGGTGATCACCTACTCTAGGGCTGATACTTGTCTGCCTTTGATTTTGGCAGTGCATGTTTCTGTGGTGTTGAAAAACCTTGAAGCTTCACTAAAAGAGACTCATTTCCATCCAAAAAAAAAAAACAACTAAGAGAAAAAGGTTGAGTTTGAGGGAATGTTTTGGGCACAGTCGAATTTTCTGATGAAAATAATTTATTGGGGAAACACAGAGCAGGTCCTAACACTGCAGACTCAGTCTGCCTCTTCCAAAAAGGGCAGAGAGGCACTTGGTTCAAGAAGGAGCTGCCCTTGAGGTGCCTCGTTTCGAGGGACAAGCAACTGACTCTGGCAAGTTGTCAAGAGACCCAGTTTATGGGCCCTTGTCCTCCTCCAGTTACAGGTCATTCTCACCACTGGAAACATGAGCTAGAGCTCCTCAAAGAGAGAGAATTTAGGTGACAGCCATAAAAGTCAGTCTCGGAGCATGACCTGGCCATTCCTCCTCCTCTACCCATCACCCTGCTGGTCAGTGTTTCAGAAGACACTACTTTTTTTCCCTCTGGTGCCCAGTGAAGTTTGGCTCATGACTTTCTGACCCTTTCGGTAGCACAGTGAGTGTCAAGCCCAAAATCAGCTCTCACCTTCTGTAGTAGAAACAAAACAAGGCAGTGCCACCCATTCCCTTATTCCCAGCCTCTCCAAAGGTCTCATCCGTCCTGTGGAGTTTAACGGTCCCCTTTCAGCAGCCCTACAACAAGCTCCTCTCTGTAATAAACTTGATTCAGTGGGCAGAAGATCCACCAGGTCCTGGGCTGAAAGATTCTTGCACAAGCTGGTCAGTTGAGTCCTTTTCCAACTGTGAAAATCACTGTTGGGGCTTAGTGGTTCACCAGTGAAAAACAAAACGAGCAAGCAAGCAGCTCTGCAGGACTCTCCCTCTCCAACTGGAACCTTAATCAAGATACTCATCTGTTTTCAGTGGTGCTGCAGAGCTGGGTCAGACTTGGCAGCAGATAAGTGTGCATTCAGTGGAAAGTAATATTCATGGCCCACATGCTGACCCAGCTAGAGCATTCAGCTCTTCTGCCAGTTCTTGGGACGCTGGCTTGATCAGCAAGTACATTGGGCTGGTTGTGTATTCATTAACCAATGTCTTCACGTGCTTGCTGTTACTACGAGGACAGTCAAGTCTCTAATGACAGAGAGAGAAGCAGCGTAAGATGTAGGAAAACTGTTCACCCGGGGCATTTACAGCTGCTCTATGTTGGTTAAAGTCAATATTCACCCTTGTTATGCCAGCATAGGATGATATGTAATCCCTAGGAGGGGTTAGCTGGAGAGCAGGACGTGAAAGAGAAGTCCTGGTCATGGAAGAAATGTTGAGGTGGAAGACAGAAAACCTTTGGCATGCAAAATCCAGAGAGTAGAATAGGTTTGAGGTCCCCCTAAGCAACCTCTCTTGTTCAAAAGGAGTCTCAATATCTACTCTGTGTTGCAAAACCATGGGATGTGCAAGAAAACTAAAAACTTATAAAAGTATGAAACCACCTAATCTGCTCCCAGTAATAATGTAAACATGAATCTATAAAAGGACATACACACTTCCACTGCTCAGCTCCAACACAGATGATATTTGTTTATATTTTGGGGGACTATATGGGAAACAGAGATTTCCAGCCCTCTGAGAATTGACCTGATGAAACTGGGAAGGTGTCCAAAAGCATCTGCCGTGTCAGTGGAGGGTGAAGGAGGAAGCTTGGGGAGATTTTGGCATGCAGAGCTGGTTGAGCAAGACCTCCACACTCTTGCTGGGATGTGTGGTTCAAGGGCAGCACGATAGGCTTGTGGCTTCTCCCACCTAAGACCTGGCATCCAGCTTGGCAGCGGTGGAGCGGATGCTCTCACGAAGGATTCAGGATGAAAACACACAAAGTTTAACATTTAATGAGAAGGTTGTTAAATGTAGCTGGAATATGAACTGATGAGAAACACATTGTTGTCTAACCAGCAACAGAGACTCCTCCATAGCTGTTCTTACAGTCAAGGTTGAATGTTTTTTGGGAAACAATCTGTGCGTGGTCCTGAAATTCAGCATGGGGTCAGACTAGTTGCTGGTGATGTTCTGCTGCCCAGATTGGAAACACAGCTCCCGTCTTGCCCCACGTGAGCTGGCCCAGCCTCTGATGTTTCTTCAGTTGATCAGCAGATATTTGACAGATATCAGATGGATATCGATCAGACCTGCTCCTGAAAACTGGCAGAAAGGAGATTCAGCCGCTGAAAAGCTTCATCGGAGCTTCCCTTCAGATATCCAGAAACCTCCAGCTTGCTTTGGAAATTCTTTGCCATGGAAGAGGCAAATGTCACCAACTCTAAACAGCCACCCTCCCTCTTTCCTTTGCTGCCAACCCACCACACTTCAGATTTGGAGATGAGATATCAAATTAGAAATACAGCATCCACTGCAGCATCTCTACCCTTTGCATCAGCTTCCCGTGAAGCTCGTGGTATTCATAATCCTGAGCAAGAAGACAGTGTAACTTTAGGTCAAGCCTCATTTCAGATGAAATGAGGTCAGGTTGCATTCAATAACCTTGCAGTCCATTAGACTTTAACCAAAAGCCTGTGCTTTTTTGTCCTTTGCCTTGTTTTTCACCCATGTGAAATACATTAAAACAACTTTCTGATCTTCTCTCTACAAAACTCTGCAGTGTCACAATCTTCTGATGGGCATCCATGGCTCAGAAACAGGAGGATACACATGGAGTATCACCACCCCAATGCACCCAGTTAGAGTTGGAATCTACCAACAACTGTTACTCTCAGGATCATAGAATCGTAGAATCATTCAGGTCGGAAAAGACACTTGGGATCACTGAGTCCGGCCGTTGAGATCTACCATTTACGTCTGTTCACAAAGTTAAGATACAATCCCAAGTTTATCTGCTCTTTCAATGATTGCCTGAGCACCTTGAAATGTGCTATGTCTCATGGTTTTATGTGGAGCAGGGCAAAAGAGCCCCTTGAACCCTGTCACTACCAAGTGGCTGCCCCAGAAACGTGCAGCTCCAAGGGACTGGGAAACTTTGGAGCTTCAAGCCATTGCTGTATTTCTCCCACAGCTCTTGCTCTGAAAAAAACTGAGAACAGCCTGGCAGCAGAGCACCTGGCAACATGGGAGTCCTTGTAGACACCCATAAATTGCTGGGACTTCTGGGGAGGAGTGTAGGAACTGCAGCTCCTTTGAGCTCAACTCCGCAGCAGTCCATTTGCCCAAGATGTGGGATCACTTGTGGGAACACCTGCCAGGTGAATAATAAACTAGGATGAGCTAGAAATATGCCAACTTTCCATGAGGTCCTTGATGAAATTCAACTGTCTCCATGGATCATTTATATTTCAACTGTGGGATCTGTAGAAGTATTGTCACGGAGGGAGGTACGGATAAAACCAAGGTAAATGAAACAAACTAACAATCCCCTGTAAACAGGCAAAAAAATATCTGAGGGAAATAATTAGTGCTGGACCCAACCCAGGTCATTTATCTAAAATCCCATGTACCTTGGGGGCCTTGATCTGAAACATGTCTAGTTTTTTGGGGTTTTTTCTGTTGTTTTAACCAGACTGAAGCCTACAAGACAAAGATTTGAGACACTAATAACTGTGGCTGATTTCTGCCTGGATTCGTTTCAGCCCTCTGTCTCTTAATGCTAACCAGCAAAATGAAAAATAATTAATAACACTCAAAATTCTCCACGCTAAGCGCGAAGTGCCATTGTTTCCTTCGCATTCCTCGTGCTGATTCTGCAGGGCCCCAACCCAACAAAGCAATCAAACACATGTGTAACACTGACAGCCTGGCTAGCAGCTTTGGCTCCAAGGAGCTCAAGGCTAGTATTTCATCCAAAAAGCTGCTGGACTATTAGTTGACGAACTGTATGGACATCTTGAGCAGTTCTTGCCTTGGCTTTGAGTATGACCATTTGTGACTTGATCTTTTATTGTGGACTTCCACGTTTTCAAAGCTGGCTCTGATAATCCAGCCCTGAAGCTTTAGACGGGCTTCCAAAATAGTTTCAAGGAGGGTATTGGCTGATGCAGAAAGGGTTGTAGGGTCTTCTGCAAAGTTTCTCTTGGGCTGTGTCCATATGGGTACATCAAACATCACCTAGGATTATTCCCAGGTATGAGAGTTCCTTTCTCCAAATAATTTAATTTTCAGTATGCTCTTGGCACCAGTCAGGTCTGGACTACCAGGCTGCTTCATGGACACCTCCAGGCATAGCTCAGGAGGTTGCACAAGCCAGGGACTCCAAAAAGACAATTTGGAAGCAACCACTCGGTTTTGGATGGCAAGAAGGAGCAGCAGCATGGACCTCAGGGCTGGAGATAAGCACTGGACACATTTAATTTACTCGTCTAGAACCAGTGACTAAATCACTCTCTTAGCCTCTCCATTACCCAGTGGGAATGTATCATGTGGCAGAGATGTTTATAAACCTTCATCCATCTGGAAGTCATTATCTCAAAATGAAGTTTATTTGAAGAAATTGTATTAAATGATTACAAGTTATTTTTGCCTCAGCTAGAAAGCAAACTGTTGTACCATTGCTGAGAGCCTCTCTTTGGTTCAGATTTGTTTTAATATTTTATCTAGACTATCAGCATCAGTGTATGGCAGCTAATTTGGTGGCTTTGCTACAGTTGTCTGGTGGTCGGACATAATTTATTAAGAGTTTGACGCTTTATTTAGGTTTATTTGTTACTGTTTCTCTTCTCCATCTTCTGTTAGGCTCGTATATTACCCATCTAAATTGTCTCTTTATTTACATTTTGCATTTTACAGTGAAGATTTGAGACACATATTGAGGTCCAAAAAAAAGAAAGAGAATGAGACTGCTAAAAAAATATCCCAGAGAGGTTGCCAAAATGTTGTCACTTGTGTTGTGTGCTGGGAAAAAGCTGGACTAGACAGTTGAGGGACTGATTCTTCTCCCAGTCAGAAGAAAACAAGGGAAATACCAGGCAGGACTAAAGCAAATTGACCTTCAGCAAATGCATGGATTTGCAGCCCAGAGGCTGATTTCTGCGATGGTGCACTCTTACTTGCAATTGATTGATTTAAATTTATTACTTAGTGAGGAGTCGCATCCTCCCCTGCATTTCTGTTCAGTTCTGGCTTGTTGCCTTCACACATGCTGCTCCTGCAGCCACCCCCCTCCCTGTTTCCAACCCCATCTGCCCCACCAAACGCTCATGGGGGAACCTCTTCTCCTCTGATCTTGACAAACGCAGTCCCGTCCCGCTGATATCCATCCTGAGCGAGCACCGCTTTGATCACGTCTCTTCCTGCCCCAGCAGCCCTGCTCGGATTCCTCCATCTGTGCCGCATCCAACGTGAGCCGCATCTCCTCGCCTTCAAAGCCTGTCATCCCTCAGGCGGCCTCAAGCATTCCCCGACGCCGGGTTTTGCATCTGCTGCCCATTTTGGGTTGCTCAGAGGTGCGCCTCTCTTCTTGGTCCGAGCCTTCGCTCTTCAAGGCATGTGAGCAAATGAAGTTCAGGGGATGGCACTACTCAAGTGTTTTGACATCTGGCGCTGGTGGGGTCCTTCCGTGTCCCTCCCAGGTTGCATCTTAAAAAGATAAAATGGAGAGGTTTTGGGGCTCTCCTATGCAGGAAAGGAGCACCCTAAGTGAGTGTGGCCATGAACCCAAGAGGAAGGGGACAATCTCATTTTTGTGGTGCCCAAGAACAAGAAATAATGGGTTTAAGTTAGAACATAGGAAGTCCCACCTTAACATGAGGAGAAACTTCTTTACTGTGAGGGGGCCGGAGCCCTGGCCCAGGCTGCCCCGAGAGGGAGTGGAGTCTTCTTCTCTGGAGATTTTCAAAACCCTCCTTCCTGTACGTGTTCCTGCTGTGAGTGACCCTGTTCTGGCAGGGAGGTTGGACTAGATGGTCTCTAGAAGTCCCTTCCAACCCCTGACGTTATACGATTCTATGATTCTAAGCCCAAGACTTGAAAAATTTGCAAAGCAACAACCTACTGATGCACCCTTATTGCCACCTACAAATCTGACCAGTTTTGTAGCAAAGCTACATTTTAATCTTTTTCTCCCCAGAGGCTGGAAGATCAGTAAATCATTTTTTCCTCCCCCGTTGAGTTACATATCACAGAATCACGTCTCATCCCGGGATCATCTCATGGACCAGGACCAGGGGTGTGCTCCTCTCCAACCAGGTACCATCTCCCTCTGCTGTGTTTATGCAGCGATGGCTAGACATCTTCTGCCATATACAAAAGCAGACTACAAACATTTGCTTTAACATCCTGTGGCCACTTTTCCACAGCTCCATAGTGATTCCCTAACTCCTCAGTTAAATCCCCCTAACAAGCAGGATCAATGTCAGCCAGATCCTACGATTTGTATACTTTCAAAGTTTCCAAGCCCGTCCTTATCAGCTTAATTTTTCTCTGTATTTTTCTTGCTAATGGCATATTTAGAAAGGAATTCCATATTCTGGCGGATTTAGAGGCATTTATTAATTACATCCTGCTCTTTGTTTATTAATGAGCCTGGGTTCTCATTTTTCCCTGTTATAATTACAGAGGGCTTTTATTTCCCTTTAGCCCTCGCACACTTAACGTTCGCTCATAAATGTTTCCTTTCTTATGCCCAGAGATTTTTGCTATTAGTTTAATTGACCAACGGCTCATCACAAGGAGGGAATTGACTCTTTGTGCACTACAGCTGTCAGCAAGTCGATTAATTGATAATACGCTCCCTGGGGCCAAATCCAAGACAGATTGAGATAAATAGAAAAGAAACGCAAGACCAGATTTCTCCTGTACTTTTGCACGGCACCCAGCAGAATGCAGAGCTGCCTCGGAGTTTCTGGGTGTTAACAAAATAGGAATAATAATAATAATTAAGAAGAAGTAATAATAAGAAATAAATAATAAGTAATAATAAGAAATGGTGGAGGCAATGTATGAGAAAGATGGGAAATGTTTCCACAAAAATGTAATCTAGCTGTTTCTGTTTTCCAAATGTTCAGATGACCTGTTTTCCACACGACACTGCAAATTCTTTTAATGAAAACCCTGGTTAAAAATTAAAAAAAAATTTTGAGGAACATCTTCTCTGGTTAACATTTAAAAAAAATCATTGCTGAAGATGTCAGAACAAAGTCAGTGTCATTGGGATGATGGGCGTTGAGGAAGCCCTTGTGAAGGCTACAGATGAGGAAGACCAGCAGTAGCTTGGTCCAGGAGGTCCTTTGGTAACCACAAGTGAGGTAACTGTGCTTCCCAGAAGCCTGCAGCAGAGGAAACGGGTCACAAACTGACAACAAAGACACTCCTTTCACATATTACAGACTTCTCCACCCACGGAATTTTCGACCAGCTTTAACAGAAACCTAAAGGTCTCCCAATCATGCCAATCAAGCCTATGCCCAATGTTGGATGCCACGAGGCAACAACGTCCATGAGCTTACAATTAAGCATGCTCCAAAGAGCTCTGCTGATGCCAAAGGTGTGGCGTTCCCACGTGAGATGAAGCCACGTGTGCCCTGACATGGGTTCATCAGTGAGGTGGGATGGAGTTGTGCTTCCCCGCAGACGGGTAGAAAGCAACGTTAGTGTAATCCATCATCCTCCTCACCATCAGGAGGACCATTTGGAAGTCAGAGACACGTCTCGTGTCCACCCTAGGCTTGGCTCTGTACCTCTTCAAGAAGAGCTGAGTAAATGTAATTTTGGAGGCTGCTGGGGTGTCAGAAGAGAGCTGGCCTACAACTTTGGTGTCCCAGGGTGAAAACGGGGAGACAACTTGTGAATCCGTCATCTGTCTGTGTTAGATTTTCCTCTCAGTCCTTCCTGGCCCTTTGACCCTCTCCAGATATGTCACATCTTACTCATTGTGCTTCAGACCAAGACAACAAGCTCCTACGTCGGGTTCCTCCACTGTCAGGGAAAAGTATGCCAAGAAAGCCCCTTGTGCAGCCCAAAATATGTCCTCGCTACACCACAGGAGCTTGGAGGTTGTCTGACACATCAGAGGAGACAAAGCTTCAGGAGCCTCCTCTTCTATTTTTCTCTCCCTTGGCTGCAAGCTTCCTCCTTTAGACTACCCCTTTGATTTATTGTACTTTTGTACTTCTGAGCACCTGGAAAGTGTTTTTATCCCATTAATTTCAACTTGGAAGTTTCAATGTTTCCCAGAAGAAGAATAAATCACTCAACCTGGGAAGACGCGCCCCACACAACCTCCTCCCTCGTCTGCGTTCCCCTTCTCCTGCCTTCCACTTTCCTTTCCCTCCTACTGTTCCCTTCCCCCTCCTACGGAAGGGAAGAGAGGGTGATAAATGTGCCATGCAAGGTATGAACTTTGCATTCCAGGAGCAACGAGGTAATCCTATCCATCCAAACATCATTTTGCTGAGCACCTAAATGAAGCTCTCTGCACCCAGGATATTGCCCATTGCTAGAGATGAAGACTGTGGTTCTTGGAAAGAGGACACCCAGCTAGAGGGGTCTAATCCCTGTCTCCTAAATCATTTGGCCCCCAGAAGTATGAGACACCTCTAGATGGTCAGTATTGGGCTGAGATAGAATTTCCTTTCATGATTCCCCAAAGGTGACTCTTCCAACCCAAAGATCTCAAGTCTCTCTCCATTGAAATATTACTTGCCCCAGATTGCCTCCTAGCTCCTTATCTTCCTCCTTTGAAAGGAAGTAACCTACAGTAGTACTCATTGGTCTTCCTGAGCAGATGACATACCCCAAATCAGGCTTTTTCTCATTTTATCAGGCACCTGGACACAGCAATGAAACGCGTGCACTCTTGGATTCGATGATCAATCTCCTGTCCCTGCCCCAATCCTCCAAGAACATTAATTTCATGTTAAAATCCTGTTGTATAAGCTAAACACTGATGATATCTTCTGCCAAGAAAACTCCTGCTCTGTGGTGAGGCTATTACTTCTTTGCTTTAAGGTATTCACTAAAGAATCAGTGATTAGGAATTTGTAATATAATCATAGAATCATAGAATCACAGAATCATTGAATCATTGAATGTGTTGGGCTGGAAAGGGCTTTTAGAGGTCATCTTGTCCGACCTCCCTGCAGTGAGCAGAGACAGCTTTAACTGGATCAGGTTGCTCAGAGCCCCATCCAGCCTGACCTTGAATATCTTCAGGGATGGAGCCTCCACTACCTCTCTGGGAAATCAGTTCCAGTATTTTATCATATCCTCCCTTCCCTCACCGCTTGGACAAATCATTCAGTTTTCTTCCACTGACGAGCACGTGATGGACAAATTAGATACACTTGGCACTAAAGGACATGCTTCAAAGTCTATGAAATGTTTGCCTAATCAGGACTATTTAAAAAAAAAATATTTTAAAGATAGCCTCAATCCCCGAATTCAGATCTGGTTTAAATTTTTCCACAGTTTTCTTCTCCTCCATTCAGTACAGGAAATACAGTTAGGGAGCCACTTATGTGTTCACTTTACCATTTTATTATACAATCTTTTTTTTTTCCCCTGGAAATTAGATTTACGTGGTCATTGAGCCTGTCATCTTTCTGTCCCCCACAGATTTCTCCACCTGCTGATTTTTTAATCAGATTTGACAGAAAGCTGAAGGTCTCCAAAGAATTTATGTTCCTATTTCCACATTAAAATAATAAAAAAAAAATCTCAGAAAGGAGTGGTTTCAATCTAAAAGTTTCCTTCTTAATTTTTATCCTATTAGCTGATTTCTAAAGGGCAGGTGATATGAATTGCAGATTGTAGTAGACAAATTGTGCAAAAAAGCCCCAAGGGAATTTCTAAAGGTGCACTAGAAAACAATGGACAATCTCAAAAAAAAATCAGTTTAACAAGCCATCAACTCTAAGACGTAAATCCATAATGACCAGTCTCTGCTTGCAGCCGCTCTGTTCTTCTACTTTCTGTCTGTATTTGAGTCTGAGGAAACCCTGCTAGAAAGGGAATTCCCTTTGGTATTTCCAGGCTGTCTACAAATATGTGAGCAGAAAGCATTGGAAATTCTTCCAGAAAGCACATTTTCGCATGATTTCCAGTTGTGTTTTGCATGCTGCAGTCCCAAGATGCAGTGTGTGCATCACAACCAGGGGGCAAACCATTTCAGAACGGTGCTCAGCCCAGCACAGAAGCCAGAGCAACCAGTACCAGGTGTGTTAAAACTGGTGATGACAACAAAACCACCACCTGTCTTGATGGCGACATCTGTAAAAAACAATAATAAAAAAAGATAGGGTACTTTCCCCTATGTGAGAAGTTTGAATTGCTCCGCGATGTCATCAAGAGTATATTTAGGACATAACTCATCTCAGCCTGGACTTTGTCAGTGAGTTAAATGAATTGCATCGCCGAGTGCCTACTCCTGTCCCTTATACTCAACATAAAAGTAATGAAAGCAAACAAGAGAAAAAAAAATAAATCACTCCAATCAGAAAATTGCAAAGAATCCAAGTCTTCTCACTTCATTCCCTGCTGCCCTTGAGAAGTTACAGCATGGCTTTCCAAGAGCATCAGAAGAAGAGTCTTGCCCAATTCCAGCAGAACTTTATTTCGTGACAGATTCCACTGGACTGAAAGGATTTGCGTGGGGAAAAAACAGCCCAGGAGAGCCAAAAAGCAGAACGGTTTTTTATGAAACAGGATGAGTGTGAGTGCTCTACCTTGCAGTGCCGGGAAGTTGCACGGAGGATATTCTGTTCCAGAGGGACGTGGGGAGAGCGGTAGGTTGCATGTCACCGGGGATGCTGGAACAACACTGCTCACACACTCCATTGCTAAGAAGACCCACTTGGGAAAGCACAATAAATGACACGACTACTTAATAGCTCTGTAGTACCTTTCATCCAAATATCTTCAAACACTGCATGAACATTTGCTAGAGCTGCTGCTAAACCCCGACAAAGTCGCCGCTATCTTTGCCATTCAGCAGATAAGGAAATGGAGGTTATATTATTGCCAGGAGCTTGTGACAGGGGCCAGAGTAACAGCCAAGGGTCCTGCTACGTATTCCCCTTTGTCCCATGGAAATGATGATAAAAAATGGAAATGGATGTCTGAGCCTGTGGCAAGTCCATGCTCAAGTCAAGGGGCACATCAAAGGTGGTTTCTTCTGTTCCTCTGCCAGGGCTAAGACAAGGGACAATGCCAGGAAAGAATGGAATATAGTAGGAGAAAAAGTAAAGAAGCTGTATAATACAAATTCGATGCATGGTCATCTCAGCGCATGGTACATCCCTCTGCCATCCAGAGGGACCTGGACAGGCTGGAGAAGTGGGCCCATGCAAACTTCATGAAGTTCAGCAAAAGCAAGTGCAAGGTCCTGCACCTGGGTCAGGGCAATCCCAAGCACAGATATAGGCTGGGGGATGAATGGATTGAGAACAGCTCCACAGAGAAGGACTTGGGGGTGTTGGTGGATGGAAACCTGGACATGACCCAGCAATGTGCGGCAGGGAGGCTGGATTAAAATGATCTCTAAGGTCCCTTCCAGCTAAGGTCATTCTATGATATGATATGATATGATATGACATGATATGATAAGATATGATATGATATGACATGATATGATATGATAATGTGGACTCACAGCCCAGAAAGCCAATCACATCCTGGGCTGCATCAAAAGAAGCATGGCCAGCACGTCAAAGGAGATGATTCTCCCCCTCTGCTCTCATGAGACCTCACCTGCACTACTGTGTTCAGGTCTGGGGCCCTCAACAGCAGGAGGACATGGACCTGTTGGAGCAGGTCCAGAGGAGACCATGAAGATGATCAGAGGGCTGGAGCACCTCTCCTTCAGGGACAGGCTGAGAGAGTTGGGGCTGTTCATCCTGGAGAAGAAAAGGCTCTGGGGAGACCTTATAGTGGTCTGTCAGTGCTTAAAGGGGGCTACAGGAAAGCTACGGGGAATGCAGTCATAGGACAAGGGGTAATTGTTTCAAACTGAAAGAGAGTAGATTTAGATTTGGTATTAGGAAGAAATTCTTTTCTGTGAAGATGGCAAGACACTGGTACAGGTGGGGGAGCCCTTTCACTGGAAGTGTTCAAAGTCAGGTTGGACGGGGCTTTCAGCAACCTGGTGTAGCAGAAAATGTCTCTGGCTCACTGCAGGGGGATGGAGCGAGATGATTTATTTGTCCCTTATGCCAATCACTGGCCGTAGACCAAATGCCCACATTCTGAACTGAGGCATAGTTTGGCACAAGTGTGTGACAATGACAAGACCTTTATCAAACAGTTGTGAGCTGTGAAGCAGCCTTGGCTTCCACAGAGATCAACAGGAATCAAGGGAAACTCTTCCCAGCTCCCAGGATGATGCTGATCCATGAGGGACAGCCGTTGCCTTTGTCCAACAGCAATGCCAACATCTGAGTGAGCAAAGACCCACGAACACTGTTCTTTTTGCTTCAAAGCCGTGACAGTCCTCCCTTCCCAAGCCCGAACTGTGATGAAACAGTCTGTTAACTCTACTTTGTTATGTTTTTTTAAAGAAAAAAAGAGGAATTCAGGTTGTTATGTTTCCTAACCTATAGCTAGCAACACTTAACCCTCACTCTCCCTTTGCAACTCTAAAATGTTGGTGTTAGTGCAATGCAAGATGCTGAGGAAGCGACTCCTCACAAATATTATGAAGGGGTTTTCATGTTGTGATCCACATGGAGTGATATACAGACTGAGCAACAATCTGACCTGCTGGGACCCAGCCCCAAATGATGAGTCTGCCTCTCATGGTCTACTCTGCACATGGCAGGGGTTGTTTCTTCAAATTGGCTCCTTCAGGGATAAGACTCCCAGGATGGGAGCCTCTTTGGCTGAAGGTGAAGTGCCCAAAGGAGGAAAAATGGAGAGGGGAGCATGAGTTGGTTTGTGTACAGGTGGAGATTTACTTGGGAGTCAAAAAGGGCTTCCGTCCACTGCTTTTTACTAAATACTAGAGATTTTTACCAAATATTACAGATTTCAGGGACTGTTCTGGTCCTCCTGCACCCCCTTGTCCTCAGGCAGGTAGTTCCTGATGGAGATGGCTCTGGCTGTATAGAGAGAAGTTGAACAGCCCAAAGGAGTCCTACTGATGATTTTACTCTCATTTCAGACACAAAAGAAACATCAGAGTTCTGGTATCTCTTAAAAAAACAAAAAGACACCTGCTTTAACAATATCCACGTCCAAGTCTGGGGGAGCTTTATGGGAATGGCTCCCATGGAGAAAAAACTGTATTATCAAAACTCCCCCCAAACATTGGACACCAGCTCTTCCAAGGTTGGCTATAAATACGTGGACTTGTCCAACTTCTTTTTATGTTTATAGAAATTACAGAAGGAAGAAAACTCCAAGAGCCCATCTGGTTGTCTCCTTCCTCCTCTAGGGGAAGATTCCCATCCCTGGAGCCTATTTCTGTTCTCTGGGACTGGGCTTTGGATTTGGCAACACACAGATCAAGGCCAGCCTGCCAGACGTCATAGCAGACTTCTCTGTGCAGCTCCAGAGCAGACAGCTTGGGGAGCTACCATGAAGGTCCCATAAAGCTGAAATCCGGTCCAGCCAGACCTCCTGTCTCCTGGACAGCAGTGTGGGATCAAGATGTAGCACGACCCAGCAGCTTCACCACTGCCTCTGCTTGGTCCACACAGATGGGACCCCTCTCCTCCCACCTCAGCGTTCAATGGCATCCCTGGGTAGCAACTCAAGCCTACCTGGAAGACCCACAGTGTCATGGAGTATCTTCTCATTTCCAGCTAGAGTGAGCCACCAAACTCCTTTCTTGGATCCTAGGACCACCATGATCTCATTTTAGCAGGCACTCCAAGCAGGACCAGGTTTCTGGTGCTGGTACAGATGCATGAAAAGCTGTGGTCCCTCTCCCCACGGCTCAGGCATTCCTTTGGCTGCTGGTGCCTTTGAGCTGCAAAATTCCCTCCAGTGGGAGCGCTCCAAAACTAGAGCATTTGTGTGCCAGGCTTCTCTCCACAAGCACATTTTCTCCAGAGGCACGAGGCATGCATGCCTGGGGACGTTACTGCTGTGGAAACCTTCAGAAACGAGTCTCTCACAAGCACATTTTCTCCAGAGGCATGAGGCATGCATGCCTGGGGACGCTACTGCTGTGGAAACCTTCAGAAACGAGTCTCTCTTAACCTTGTCCTGTGGCACCTTGCAGTTGGTCTGCTGGTACTGATGTGCTAAAGGATGATCAAGGTGATGTTTTGGGGGTGGACAGTAAAGCATAAATATTCTTTGTGCTGGAGCCCATTGAAAAGTTGTCTGTGACAGCAGGAGACTGAACTCAGGGATGCTCATTTCTAAATTTCAAACTCTTGTCCCAAGTTTCTCTGCCTCCCGCTGTCACTGTGGGGGACAAATGCATTGCACATCCCTTCTCAAAGCATCCACTGCCATCAAAGGGGCTTCACTGGGAGCCTTTGAGAGCTAAGCCTAATGAGTATTGCCACAAAGCAAAAAGGAAGAACAATCCACAACAGTCCTTGCTGGAAATCCAGTTCTCCAGCCACTTACAGCACAGCACAACAACCCCTGCTCCATGGTTTCCCTTATCATTGACATTTTCTCTGCCATATGGACAATAAAACATCTGCCATGAAAATTATTATGCACTGACATGGAGGCAGCCCTGCAGAGAGTATTTCAATCTATGTGCAAAGACTGCAGATCCAAAGAAGAGCTGGGTCTGATCCCCAGCCTGGAGAGAGATGCCATTTGCACCCCTTTCTCAGGCCATAGTTCTCTGCCTTGCCAAGACACAGCACCTCGATGCTCCTTTGATATATCTGCTATTTATTGCCTTACTAAAGAAGAGCTGCAGCTGATTTTATGTTTGCCAGCATCTAAGCAATGTGTGAGCACACATTAAGAGAGCATTGATGTCCTGGAGGTTTATGGTTCAAGCAAATGTCATAGGCAAAGAGCAAGAGGAGACAATGTGGAGGGCAGGGCACGGCGTCCCATCCTCTCTTCAGATAGGTCTCTGTTGCTCAGAGTCTTGCCCCATTTATCCTCTGGCTCCTCTTCCATTGCCTAAACCTCAAGCAACGAAACTAGAGACCTGGCTGGGTTCCCCAGTCAGCCAAGCAAGAGGCAAAAACCTGCTCTCAAAGTTGGACTCACAGTGCAGGAGTCCCAAGAGGGAGAGCGTTGATGGTTTTCTCACCTCCTCCTGTGGTGTGGATGATGAGGACCTGTGGGGGGGACCAGAAATGGGATCCCAAAGGTGGCTTTTCCTCAGCAACAGCATAGTGCATGGGCACGGTTGGATCAAAGCTTCTCAGTGGCACAGGCAATGTCAAGTTTTAGTGCCTTCTGGATAGGGGGACAAAGCTGCCCCAAGCATGAGGAGACAGCCATAGGGACAGGCAACGGAGAGCTCCAGGGCTACAAGAGGCCAAGGGACAACTGAGGGCACAGCAGCTGGGGCACACGGTTGATTTTTTGCCACCAGGAACCTGCTGTCATTGCCAAGGGCCTGCTGAGCTTGATGGCAGAGCAATTTCTTATGACTTCTCCTGTTCACGGGACAGATGACAGACCAAGAACTCTGACCCTCCCTGATCTCTACGCTGGTCATGTCAAAGACCCGTAAACCCGCCTCCCTATTGCAATGCAGCAAGTAGTACTTGAGGACACACAGAGATGCTAAACTTCCACGTGAGGCTCTCTATTTTCTCCTTGCAGAGATTACAGGCACCTGTAGCATCTCCTACAGTCACGTATATAAATTTCTTTTTCCATAGAATTCGTCACCACCACCCTGAAGCAAGCACAAAAAGAATTTCAGAAAATCAAATAGCGTTGTGGGCTCTAACTCCTTCTTCTGCAGAGATAGAATATTGCAAAGGAAAAATGGAAATGCAGCAACTCCACCGCTGAGAAATACAGAGGGCTGCAATTTCTCTTTGCTGTCTGGGTTGAACGAAGGTGGGAGTGATTTGTTGCATCTTAAGAAGACAAAGTTTGTGCAGTCGCTCTTGAAGCGTGTGGGAGGGAGCATATATCTGTCTGACAGACTGTCTGCTTTTCCTCTAGCAATATTTGAGCCCTGTCACAGATTTCCAGCTAATTTGACAGAAAAGCAGCAGTCTCCAAGGCACTGGAGTTCCAACATGATGGAGAGAGGGGAAGAGAAAGAGGGAGAAAATATAAATGTCCCCACTGAGGAAAAACAGGTGTATGGTTTCTGTCCTTATTAGACCCTGTAAGGTCTACACGGGAGAAGCTGTGAAGATGCCAAACACTGTAAAATTTTCATCAAGGTTCATAGCTAGTTGACAGCAGAGACCCCAAAACAGAAATCCTTTTAACTCAGGTGCATTGCTACTCACTGCTCAAAAGCACAATCCTTGCGGAGACCAGGAGTCCCAGCGCTGAGTGCAACAGGGTGAGCAAGTCCTCAGGGTCTCCTCAGCTGGCACTCTGGGTTTATTATGTCTTCTCTTGCTCTTCCACTTCCCCTTTACAAGTCAGGCCCATTTCAACCTTGTCCTGCCAGCACATCCCTCCCCAGCAGCTCTCTGCCTCCTCCTACCCACCACCCCTCTGCCGACCCCACCTTTATCTCTGGAGTCTGGCAGGACCACGCAGGAGTGAATTTGCACTTGCATCTCCTGCTGTTTGTTATGATGGCCTGGCGTATTTCTCCTGCTGGAGAGTTCATTTAAATTCTTACTTTTCCAGCCAAGCCTTTGTAGATGAGCAAATCCATGTGTCCTGCCCTCTTTATTCCCCTTGGAGTGCTCCAAGCTTTTCTGGTCCTGCCCCAGCCGTGGTGTCCAAGTCATGCCTTCCTCGTGGAAGAACAGGGAAGATTTGTGTGATGTGTGTCTACGAGGTCAAATTCTCAAATCCCACGGGTTTCCACATATCATTATTCCACTTTCAACGCCTTTAACTCTTTCTTCTGCTCTGCAAATATGCTTGCTGCTGACCCACCAGAAAAAACTTCCTCATACCATGTTGTCATAGTTGGGACATCAAAATTGGTCTTTTCAGCCAGGAGGACAAACGAGGAACACAAGCCAATTCTTATTTTTTGGTAGGATGTTGACTCTCTTTAGCAAATACCCACAAACATCAAAGACGTGAACAATTAAAGAAAAGGAACAATTTCTTCAATCTATCCCCAGGTCTGTGTGCATGTGTGGTTTCTGCCCCCAAAGCCTTTTTTCTCAGCTTTCCATCATAACACATTTTCATCAGCTGGAGAAAGCAAGAGAAGAGACAAGATATGACCGGTATTAAAAAAAATAAATCTCAAGTAGAAATCCTGAAACAAGCCCATGTAGACAGAACTGAATCCTCTTCCTGGTCCAATTTTGCTTGAAGAGAGGGAGCTTAGAGCTGCCTTAGAGCTGTGGTTGATGCTCTTGACCTAGTGCTTTCTGACTGGCTACAGACCACAAATCTCCGTCCCTCCAATGGAGGTGGTTTCTCTTTCTCCTTTTGCAGTGGCTCAGGGTGAAACCCAGTCAATGCACTCTAACCAGGACATGTAATTGAAAGCATCTATGGATCCTGGACTAGCAAAGGGCTGAATTTCCACCAGAGTCAGGCTTCTGGAGGTGACTAACCCCACCAGCTTCAGCAGGGATGGCAGCACACGCAAACACGAGTCGTGGCACGTGGGCACTGCTCATCCCACAGCCTGGATCACACAGAAGAGCCTCCACAGGTTGCAAAACACGACGCCACTGAGAGTATTTTCTGTAATGCTCTGTTAAATTCATATCAGGCTGAATCAGCTGGGGCAGCTCAAGGATGCAGGAAGAAAACACGATGCACTCATCGCCAGGGCACGCAGGAGGAGCGCATCCTTTCCAGACACTGCGGGGGGACACTGTGCCTAATTTCTGCTCCTAGCATGGGCAGGGAGGATCACAAATCACCACTTCCTTGGCTGACCATTCCCACAACCCCAGCAGCAGAGAAGATAATGATATTTTGATGTGAAAACTGTGTTGAAGGCTGTGAAGACACCCAGGCAAACATCCCCTGCCGGGACGGGCAGTCTCTGTGCCTCATGTCAGCTGTGGAAAAGCATCCTCAGATGGTCTCACTAAGCCAAAACATGTACCAGGAGTCTCTGTGGGGAAGCACCAATTCATCAGTCTGACTGAACTGGAAATTC
>NW_009723160.1:28039-56896 GCF_000703405.1 Apaloderma vittatum
AGCAGGATCTGCTCGCTCTCAAACATGTGCGACGCAGCCCAAGGAATGGGCACTGAACACGATATCTCTTTTACGTCTGCCATGTCACACATCAATCATCATCATCATCATCATGCTATTGTTATTGTTATCGTTATCTTTATTGTTATTGTTATTGTTATTGTTATCGTTATCATTATTGTTATTATTAAGAACCTGCCTCATGACTTCACACCATTCTTCCTAGATATAAAACATAGACAGGAAAGACTACGAGACATTTGTGCTATTTACCCTTGAAATGCCTGTGTCCTGCCTCAGTTTACTTCAGGGTTAATTGGTCACATGGTTGGGATGCTGCAATGTTTGAACACCAAAGCACCAACATACATTGAAATTGCATAAATGCTGCAAGTCACTCCCATGAGGATGCGATTGAAGGACGTGGTCCCCCACAACCTGGGTTTTCTGATGTCTAGCAAGGGTCGTGTTCACTCCTCAGACCTTTCATCCACCGAGCATCAGCAGGACTTCTTTCTCTTGCCTCTTGGGTTCACAAAATATATTGGAAATTCCCTCTTTCTCTGGCTTAAACTGGCCAAAGAGCCTCAATGGTTTTTGAAGAGATAAACAGACATGTGAAGAACATGATTGTATGAGTCGTGCTTTCTGAGGGAGCCAAGTAGAAAGGAAGCCAGATGACTTAAACCCAAAATGCGCTTCAAAAAGAAACCCTTGTGAAAGTGATCACGGTGGTAAGGATTAAGTGGGTGCAAGGAGAAACAGACTGTGAGGGTATCTGTAATTCTCAGGTAAATTAAAATAGTGATGCAAATACAGGTGATATCAGCCATTATGACTGCAGAGTCTCAGCCAAAATGTTTACACATTGAGAGCAGAGCTTGGCTTTAGATGAATTAAATTGCTACTGGCTGTTGAGGGTAAATCACCCTGGGTACATCCATCCTGTGGCTCTGGGAGACAGAAACCTCAGCAGAGCTTTGCTGATGATAAACCAGAGATCAAGGATGGGAAGGTAAAAAAGAGGAGAAACCAAGGCACTTTGTCAAGACCCCTTTGTTGTCCCTGAGAGCAGTCTGGGTGAGTCCCACCTCCCAAGGTCACATGGGGAGCAAGGGTTTAGTCAAAGCACAAGAATTGGCCTAACACATATCAGGACCTGGAGAGATGGTGGTGGGTGCCATAATAAGTCTTATCTGAGGTCCTCTTGGTGCTCCCTTTTGGAAGTTTGACACGTACCCAAGAGGTCCCATCCACCTGTGGCTGCAATGGGGGGTGCATTCACCCAAGGGAGGGATAGAAAAACCCCACTGAAACCCATCAGGTGGCCTCAGAGATGCTGAACTCCCCCAAAGTTCATGGTCATCAGGGGGTCGGGCAGCATTAGCCGCACAAGTTGGGTTGAGGAGAGGTCAGCTGCAGGCATTTGCCATATTGAAAAAGGATTTGCAGCCAAAACCAGGGCTGAGCTGAAAGCTTCCCTCTGGGACCACTTGCAGAATGAACATAATTGCCTGAACATTTAAGAAAATAGAGATCCATCTTTCCCTGCAAGTCGGCCTGCTGCTGGGAGGGGGAAAGCTCGGGGAAGCAGCGGAATGAGTATGGGGGCTTTTCAAATCTGAGATAAATCCAGCAGCAAAGGAGGGAGCAAAATAAGAGAGATTTGGGAAGCTTTTTGCACATCAAATGAGCAGTGCATCCCCTGATGAGTGAGGGTGTCTGGGAAGTAGATCGATGGGCAAACGCTCCAAACGGTAGCATCCATCTCTCATAATAAGGCAGCAGAAATGCTCTTGTTTCCTGTAATCTGATAACCCACCAGAGGAAGGGGGGAAAAAATGCCTTTAAACGGTGATTATAATTCCCGTCATGGTGTTTCCTGATGAAGTGGCCCCCCAGCATAGTGTTATTATCAATCACGGCTACCACAGTAGCACCCTGAGGCTCCCGTGGAGATCTGTACCTTCAGAGGGAGAACTCTGATGTCCTGATGGACCTGCAAGACCCTTGTGGGAGTGAGTTCTCCACAGAGGTGAAATGAGTTATTGAAGGCCTCCCAGCTGGGAGTAAGACCAAACCCAACTACTCTTTGAGCTGTGGGATTATGTGAGGACCACACATTCGTAGCAGTGTCAGCTGGTGGGGACCTGCAGAGGTGTCTGGTCCAACCTCCCATTCAAAGCTGAACTACCATGAGCTTCCACATAATAAATAAATAAATAAATAAATCACCTCACAGACTGACATAGTCATAACAAACTGAAAGTGAAGGTCTGAAAAACATGACCATCAAAGCTGTTTATTACTGTATAATCTCATGACCACAATTATTACTGTATAATCTCATGACCACAAAGCCAAGTGTTGTCAAGGAGGTGACTCATGTTTTTGACCCTTCCAGGCTCTGCTGCACTGGCATTTCCTCCCATCGCTTTCTGGCCTGTTGTCATTTTTGGTCTCCACCCTTTTGCCACTAATGTGTGGAAGCAATAACAATGCTCAGGACTATTTCCTTTACCTCCATCAGTGTGACAGGCAGTTGTAACGTTGCTTCTCTCTGTATGCCTGTTGCTAGTATTGCTGCCATTTCTTCTCCAGAAGCATCTAAGGGACCAGCGTTGGGTCAAGTGAACCTTGTTCTGGGTCCTGTAAAAGAGAATCCCTCCACAAACAGGCACCCTGTGATATCAGCTGGTTATCAACACCTTGTTCCCGTCAAGAAGGACCCACCTCAGATGGTGAGGGACTTTTTAGGATGTCGGGCAGTGGTAGGACTAGAGGGAATGGATTGAAGCCAGAGATGGGTCGGTTCAGATGGGACGTGAGGAAGAAGTTCTTCCCCATGAGGGTGGTGAGACCCTGGCACAGGTTGCCCAGAGAGGGGGTGGCAGCTCCATCCCTGGGAGTTTTTCAGGCCAGGCTGGATGGGGCTCTGGGCAGCCTGATCTAGTGGGGGATGTCCCTGCCCATGGCAGGGAGTTGGAACTGGATGAGCTTTAAGGTTCCTTCCAACTCTGGCAATTCTATGATCTATGATTCTGTTTGCCCTGTGCCTCCACAGTGTCTCTGCCCAGCAGTCTCTGTGCAACACATTGGCTTGGCCCTCTCTCATTCATCCTCCCTCACCAGAGAAGCGTGTTTAGGTGGGAACTTTCAGTCACCTTTGACCATGCAAGCACAAAAGAAGATAAAATTCTAGCTGTGCCCACTGACGCATCATTGGAAATTAAGATAAATGATGCAAAATGAGGTGCTGCATGGCAAAGCTGATTAACTGAGATAGCAACTGTTCCACCTTCTCTGGACAGAAGAGCAGCAGGTATCCCAAGGTGCAGGTAGCATCATAGAATCAATCACAGAATTGTCAGGGTTGGAAGGGACCTTAAAGATCATCCAGTTCCAGCCCCCAGCCATGGGCAGGGACATCCCCCACTAGATCAGGTTGCCCAGAGCCCCATCCAGCCTGGCCTTAAACACTCCCAGGGAAGGAGCATCCACAACTCTGGGCAACCTTTTTTCCAGTGTCTCCCCACCCTCATGGGGAAGAACTTCTTTCTAACATCCAATCTGAATCAATCCATCTCTAGTTCCACCTACTTGCCCAGCTCTTTACGGCTCAGCTGGACTGGATGAACCAATCCCATCCTAGCTCTTCTTATTCACCACCCAAAGTGGTGAATCCCTCAGAAGCAGGACAGGCTAGCCCAGCCATATATCTGTCTTCTGTGGGCTAAGGGAGGAGGTAGAGTAAGCAGGAGGAGGGAAGATGCTGTGGATGCTCTACAATAATCATTAGCACAAAAAAAACCTCATGTCATTTCTCAAAATAAAAAAGAATGATGGAAAGAAGTCCACAAAACTCCTCTTTTATGTCTCTTATTGTAGAGACACAATGCTACTCAGGTTTTTGATTAATTACGTACGCAATGGGTGACTGCTTCAGACAATGCGCAGGAGCAGCTAATGGAGCGAGCAGCACTGAATCACAGGCCTGAGAACAGGCAGAACAAAAGCCCCAGATTGCTTTGTTTTGTTATTAAATCATCTCTTCTAGAGGGAGTGTTTCTTTAAGCCAGCTCATAGTTTCAGGCAGGAGGGTTGCCCAAGCCTGGTTTCTGCTCTGCAGCATATTCCCAGCAGACTTACCTGAAGAAAAGAAAACTCCAGACCCTGACAGCTCACTGTGCTCTCACCCACCATCCTGCTGCAAGAAAAACACCTTTCCTGATTAATTCTAGACCCCAAATGACATTTTTTAGTTCCCTGAGCCCACCACTGCCAGCTCCCAACTGTGTGTGGCTGAAGGAAACCAACCCACTATCCTCTGTGTGCCTTAAGGAATAATTTGGAACAGGTCAACATGAAGATCTTGTAGTGACACTGTCCCTCATCTTTAAGGCATGTCCGGGCTAGAGACTCTACACAGATCAGAACCCCAGTGACATTATGGATTTCCCCCAAATTATGATGAATGATACCTATTCTATTTGCCACGAGAGGGCACTTTGACATTAATTCTCACATTTTTGGCTCCAGCATGGAGTCTGCCCAAATGCAGTCACAGTGGGATTCAGTGTCCTGCCCATCGGGGGAATTTATTTTGCAAGGACAGGGCAGCGTGTTGAGTGTGGTGCTCATTATATTGCAGGGGAAACTGCAATAAGGAATATGGGTACAACTGGGGGTCTCGGTGTATCAGTTCTACACAGAGAGACTTAACAGCAAAGAAAATCCCCACAGTAAAGGACGTGGGATAAAGGATGCCACGTGCAAAGAACATTTCCTCACAGGAAACGGTTTTGTAGGGAAGATTATGCAAAAGTGTAATGCCTTTCAGTCCAGATGAAGGAGACATCTGCTTCCAAACTGCTCTAGCAAAGGTTGTGTAAATTAGCATTTTGGAAACTGGACAGTGGCTTATTGCAGATGCAAGTTGTTCCTTTGCAAACACCTCACCAGCTGGAAGCTGCAGGGTAGAGTTCAGGCTGCTGACTTGGAGCTGATTAGAAACCTTATTTTTCCCTCTTCTCCATCACTCAGTAGATGTGGAAAACTGCAGACCCTGAGAATATGCATAGCTCTGAAATTACCACTATTCATCATGTCCAGTTGGCTCTTGGACAAATCCCAACTGGTCAAGGAATTCTGCAGCATAACAATAGGTGATTATCTTTTGTTCCAATTCACTTTGTCACAACAGCCTCCCAGACTCTGCCGGATTGTGAATTTCATTTGGTTTCCAGGAAAACTACGGAAGATCCAAGCAATGAGACAGGTCTTTGCTTCTCTGGGGAAGGCATCTCCTGTTTGGGCAAGAAATCAACTGCGCCTTGTAAGCCAGTTAGCAGACGTAGTCACTATCCTGTGTCTCAGGCTGGAAAAAAAGCTAAATCTTTAACTAAATTCTGCAACTTTAGTCCAGAAAGGAAGAGAATACGAGATATGAATTAGATCAGCCCTGGCAAAGAGAAGCCTTTTTTTTTTTCTATCATCTTTACCCTCCTTCTTTTCATCTCAGCTTAGAATCATGGAATTACAGAATTTTGGGAGTTGGAAAAGGCCTTTAAGATCAACGAGTCCAACTGTTAACCTAGTGATGGTGCAGCCACCACTAAACCATGTCCCTGAGCATCACATCTACACGGACTCCACCATTGCCCTGGGAAGCCTGTTTCAATGCTTGACAATCCTTTCAGGGAAGAAATTGTCCCTAATACCCAGTTTAAACCTCCTCTGATGAAACTTGAGGCCATTTCCTCTGGTCTTATTGCCTGTTACTTTCTCCGGGCTAAGCAACTCCTGTTCCCTCAGCTGCTCATCAGGAGACCCTTCTCTAGACCTTTCAACAGCTTTGTTCTCTTTTTTGTCTTAAGGATCCAAACATAGGCACAAGACACAACATTTTTAAACACCATCAACACTGTGAAAAAGGGCAGTCAAATACCGGACAAACACAGGAAAAACACAGAAGAATGAAGATAAGACGACACTGGAGAAAAACACCATCTATGTGGGAAGACTGAGTGAGTGGCGACTGCTCAGCCTAGAGAAAAGAAGACCATAGAGGGAACGTGATGACTGTCTTGGCACCATTTGGAGCAAAGCAAATTTAGGTTGGCTTCGAAGGAAATCTAGTAAGTCAGTGGAAGAGAAACCCCGAGAGGTCTGGACTCATTTCTCTTGTGGGTTTTTATGAACTGGCAGCATGGTCCTTGGTGTAGGGGGTCAGACCAGGTGGATCTTTCTTCTACCCCAAAGCTTCCTCCATGACCAAGATCATGAAATTCCACAGGCCCTGCTATAAATTTTCCATTAAAAAAAGGAGTCTCTGTAGCTCTACTATCCAGACGTACACAACAAGGGAAAGCAGAGTAACAGGGGGCTGTTCACCTCATCTTCAAAACTAGTGCTGGTGACCAGAAACAAGCACTCACCCACATGCTTCTGTAGCACCATGGTTTACAAGGACTCGTTCTCGCTAAATAGGTTGACCTCAACAGGTTGAGCACGGAGGTGGTGAATAAAATCCTGCTCTCAGCAGTGTTAGACATAAAAACTTTCCTCAGGCATCTTACCTGATATTTTTGTCTTTAGTGAGAAAATTCCGGTAAGACCAGTAGAAAAGAAGACATTAAAAAGCAAAGATCGTTTTGTTTCATTTGTGGCAAATGCTCAGCATTTCATGGTATCAGAATATCATCTAAGCTTTTCTAGCTGGATGAAGGAGACCGAGGAGCATTGCCTGAGCTGGGGCAGGATGCACTGGGGTGCCTGCCCGCAGCAAACACCCTGGCAACAAAGAAATGCAGGTCATGCTTCTAATTTATATTGATAAAAAGCACCTCTGGCTCCCAGCACCACGACCTTGGCTGCAGCCTCTCTCAATGGCAGCAAAACCCACATTGGTTCAAACATATGCTCTCCAGAAAAGACCCAAGCGCATATTTCTCAGCCTCTCAGGGAAAGGCCATCCATGTTAGGAGGATGAATCAAAATACATCGTGACCCATGGAGAAGATGTCCCTAACCCGCTGTTTTCTAGCAGGGGGAACAAAGCCCACTTCCAAGCTGCAGCAGGCTGGGATGAAGAGCAAAGGCAGACCGAGGGCAGGGAGGCCCCTGGGAGACACGACAGGCAGGAGCACTTGTATCATCTCCAAATGTCAGAGACTCTGTCCTCCCACACTCACCTTTTGCCTTCAAGCATCCTCTTCCCAAACGCGACCCTTCACGAGAGGGCTGGCCCTCCCCAGCAGGTCATCGCTTCGAGGGGCAGAGCTATTTGCAGCAATCAGCTCTTGCTCAAGCACCAGGAAGCGCACGGCCGAGGAGGTTAATTAGCAAGAAAATGTTTCAATAGCATTTCCGTTTCGTGGCACTCACGGTTTGCAGTTGCTCCCCTCCTTTCCCCCTGTGCTTGAAAAAAAAAATAAAAATATACGTGTTGCAACCATTCTCAGAGACAGGGAGTGACATGTGGATCTCTGGCACCTTCCTGCTGAATTCTTTCAGTGAAGGAGTCTGACCCTTCCCGGGGAGAAGGTTCATGTCTCAGCTGGGTGTGCGTGACAGGAGAGGAACATCTGCACCAAGGCTGCCTCCTTGCATGCAAGTACCACCCACCGAGTGTCTTCTCCCATCACCTTTCCCCAACCACAGACTCCCAAAGTCCGTTTTGAGTCGTGGCTTCCCACAGGCGTGTATTTGTTGCACAAGATACGTCCCCATCACTCATCTTACAGACAAAAACTACTCCCTCTGGTCATAAAAGTTGAGTCACAGCACGCTTGCAATGTGATGATCTGAGAACAGAAGGGTTACAAACACTCGGGAAAGCCAGGGTTTAAAACTCAGGTAAAAGTCAGGAGGGGGAATGGTAAAAAATATAGATGATTTGTATGCAGGAGGTGAAAGATGGTCCGTGCTGTGGGTGAAGTTTTGCCAGCGTTAAGTCCTTTCAGCTGTACAAAGTGATCCGTGGCTGCAAACCAAGGGGAAAAGCTGGGGATAGGTCAGCTTTGCAGCTCATATGCTGGCAACCGAAAGCAGCAGCCGAGGCATCTCCACCTCCCAGCCACACAAGACATTTTCAAACAACTGAAGAAAGTCAGCACCTCCTAACTTGGGAAGAAAAGTCCTCAAAACCAATGCCAAAAGGGTTTTCCCCGACATCTAGCGGCCGGCGAAAACACTGAGAGAGATAACGAGGCAGGAGAAAACAAGTCATGCTATTACCAGGAAGATTAATTACAAGTGCAATAATATCCAGGCCTTCTGATGAAATATTTTACAGCGTATTGCCCTCAGGAGAGTGACTCTTTTCACTGATTTATTTTAACCTTCACATTACGCAGATATGTTATAGACGTCTTCAGAGATGCCCTGGTGTTATTTGCCCCCTGACAGCAAATAATAAACTCTTTCTCAGCTATATAACATTTCCAAGGAAGCCCTTGACGTGACTAGAAAAATATCGAGGACAATTAAGTCACATGGCACTCGTAGCCCTGTGGGAACAGACTTGAGCTCCGCTCCAGGACTCGGATAGCATGAGAAACTGTGGTTCAAATGGAGTAGCAAGAGTCTTGGAGGTAATAATTATTAAAGATCTCCTGGTTAAAGATCCTCTAGGGCCTCTCTATTATTTTAATAATGGTTCAAGCCAACTTTACGGCTTCCAGAGGAGCCTGTTAGCACAAAGGAGGAAGGGATCATCACAGGGGAATGTGGGCAGGATATCAGCTGCCTGCAGTTTTGTTCAGTGTGGGGCAAAGGGATGTTGGTCACACTTCTTCAGGGATGCAGGTAAATTTAGTGTCGGGCTTGCATCCCTGCTTTCAGCTTCATTGGATGGAGTAATGTCACGGGCAGAGGTTGCTGTGAGCTGGGCATCAGCAAGGAGCTCCCATAGTTAAAACATGGTGAAGAGAATTCAAGCCTTTTGGGGAGATTTCCAGCCATCTAGAGGTTTCTCCACACCACGAACATGTTCTTCCTCTCTCCCTGCAATCTGCTCATCCCACCCACACAGCAAAACCACTCTTCAGTGACCATCAAAGCACCTTAATAGATTGTTAGGCTCCCAACCCATCTGACCCCGAAGCCGTATCCAATTTCTCTTTTTGTCGTAAGTATTGGCGTGATGACACTGGAGCTGCACATTAGACCCGTCTGCCACAGGCTTGTGCAGTAAATCTTGGTAGACAACAGGCTTTCAGCAGATTTAAAGTCTGGTTGTGAACAATCACCTTCACCATTCAGCCCCTCAGGGCACCCAAACCCCACAGGGAGGGGGAAATTAATATCTAATAATATTAGCTGACAAAGATAACACAAGGGCTTCCGGATGCAACAGATCAGTTCCTACAGCAGCAACGTGCATCAGAGTCCCCCCTGGATACCTAATTTCTCCCTAATTTCATGGCAATTTGGCTCGTATTTTACCATGAACATGTCTGAAGAAAGTAGACTAGGGTGATGTCCTGGCAGCAGGGTTGGCTGGTGGCCCAGCAGGACGGTGCATTCAGAAGGGAGGCATCAAAATCTACACCTGTGTGGCCATCTTGTTATTTACAGAGTCCCCACAAGGTCTGAGCACAAGTTTGCTGGCTCTGTGTTCACAGCCCTGCTCTGCACTGATGTAGTAGGTGGCCCTGGGTGATGAGAAACCCTCTGAGATAATCGCAGAGGTGACCTTTGTAACTCCAGGTTTAGCCCATCCCAAAAGCGTTCAGCATTTTGAGCTTCTCTTGCCCCAAAGGGAATGACTCCTGTACGTGGAGGTTGCAGCATCAGACTCCTTTATGGACATTTCAAACCTGAAGGAAAGGGCAGCTTGCACAGACCTCGGGTGCAGGTTTTTTTTGTCTCCCTCTTCCCAAGCCCTGGGATGCTGGAACGGATCCCTGCAAAATCGCTTCGGTTGGAGAGCTGTTGTCAGGTCATTTCGCAAAGTTTGCAACACTTTGCAAATTGTTCTTGCTGGAGGTTGTACAATAACAGTGCCATTACTCAAAAAAAAAAAAAACCCATCCAAGAATATTAAGTTAGACACAAGTCAGATCTCTCTCCACCCACAACAACATTCTAAGGGAAAAAAAAAAACAAATGAGGAAAAGAAATTGTTCAACACAAGCTGGAGATGACAATGAAAAATTTACCCCTAACTATGTATATTTTTATGGAGAAAGGTTATCTATCCATCCATCATCACATACGAGCACAGGAAAGAGCCTGTGAGTATTTAGATATTTATATCTTGCCTGTGTAGTTAAAGAGGAAAAATACTTGTATAGATGCATGGCTGTCTCCATTCCCCACCTCCTCTCCCCTCAGGTGCCCGTCACAAACACCGCATAAATATGTAGAAGCTGGTCATCTGACCTATTTCAATTATCTGTACTAGGATAAAATGAGTAGAAGTGGCTTTTTGCCTCCAGCAACAATAAAGGGAGTCTCAAGGAATGAGTTCAGGTGTAAAAAACTCTATGATGCCAGACCAATTCCATCTATCTGTCTTGTTTGCTCCAACTACAAAACAGAGGTAATAAACCTGTCTTTGTCTCAAAAGTCCTTGGAGATCCAGAAGGGGAAGTTATTCATGACACGGGGATATTGTCTATGAAATAGCAACAATAAGGTTGACAGCAAGGTTAGCAATGAGTTCATATACAGAACCATAGAATCATTAAGGTTGGAAAAGACCTCTAAGATCATCAAGGCCACCCATCAGCCCAACGCCATCATGACCACTAAACCATGTCCCCAAGCGCCACATCTACATGTTTTTTAAACATCTTCAGGTATGTTGACTCCACCGCTTCCCTATTCCAAAACAATCATAAAATCTGCGGTGGCATTGCAAAAACCCCAGGCTGCTTTCTGTCTGGAAAATCATGTCTATATTCTCCCCATGGTTCAAACTGGATCTTTCAAGTAGCATTATTTTTCCATCAGAACTTAGGAATTTTCAAGAGAAACCCTAAAGAAGAGAGGTGGTTATCTCTATAAGCCACTCATCTGATACTTCACAAAAATTTTGTGACTGTGCTCTGTGCAATTACCATGTTTTCTAGCATTTTGGAGAGTTGAAGGCAACAAATACCACATGCAAATTAGATTTTGTTATTATTATTTTTGTCTATTTTGCAATTTTTTCACATTTGCGTTCTTCCATACCCCTCTCTCTTGTAATCCCCAGCATCAATGAAATCCTTCAAGGTGCAAGAACAGAACAAGGACCCAATGGATTCATCTCCAGATCAGGTATTTCTCCACTGGATCTTTCACAGAGCATGATGCTTCAGCCTGTCCTTTCCAGCCCATGGGGAGTAGAAGGTGCCTCAAGGCCACACCAAGCCAAGACCTGCTGTTCTCAGGTCTGCAGCATGGACATGTGGCTCCAGGAAGGGGCTGGAGTTGGAAAAGCTGGGATCTGGGTCTTGAATGTCTGGAAAAAGACCCAGCATCTGGAAAGCCATCAGCTTTGGCTGGTGGGGATGGGAGGTGTAAGAAGGAGCCAGGGTTTGGAGGTGTCCCTCAGCCTCTGGGTTGGAGCCAGGATGTCTGAAAATACGTGCCTATAAGTGCATGTGCTCTGGAGCTGGGTGAGACATCCCTCTCCATGCCACCCTCTGAAGGACTTGCCAACAAGCAGGGTGTCCCCAAGGGCAACTGGTGGTTGGGTTGATCCTGAAGACACCGTGAGACCCCACAAAACTCATGATACCTATGTCAGACCCCTGCATCAGGGTACGGAAAAGCCAGTCTCTAGGCACTCATCCGCTTCGTGTCCGTATTTTGCACCAGTTCCTGCACACTTTTAGCATCTGGAAGTCTCTGGGAGGGGCTCTGCAAACCTGCAACGCTGAATTAGGTGAAGTTTTGCCATTTTGCTGGATCAGGTCAGAATCAGGACCTGGGTCTTTAGAGGGGCATCTAAATTTCCACAAGGTTTCACCAACATTAATTTCCTTTCAGTCAGATTTTCCCTCTCCGTTGATCAGTCCTTTCTGTCTTTCATACATTTCCAAGCTCTGCAGCCTCGTAAAACTTCACGGGAGAACGTTTTTCTGCTTAGTTGGTGTGAGCAGGAAATTACTGTAATTTTTTCACTTCTTCAGCCCGAAGTGGTGTTCACCAGGCTCGTCATCAGTGGGCAGTTGCAGCCTGGCCCTTCCAGCACCATCCCTAGAGAGGGCTCAGTGCCAGAAGCCAATGCAGAAGAGAAGCCAAGCTCTTTATTTTGACTGGCACTGGGAAGGCAACCTGGAAGTTTCAGCAACACAACATCTCCAGCTGACCACTCAACAGCATCTCAGCAGTGCAGTGAAGGCTGGGGAAGAAGAAGAAAAAGAAGAGTAAGTTCTCGGTCAAGAAATCCTTCAAGGTGAACCAGATCTTGTTTAGGTCTTGGGGTCGAAATAATCTCAGTGGAGATTTGGAGCTGTCTCCAAAGTTTAGCAGCAACCCAGATGAGTGCGTTTATTCCATTTTTGGACATAACACACCTTGTCCCATCACGGCTGATTGAGTGCGAGCATCCCATATTCCTGAAATCTCTCCATGCTTTGACATCTTTCTGACGGATCTGGACGAAAACACCCCTAAGAAGGACTCCTCCAGACACCTGTGTATGGGGACAGTTAATAGAGAAGACCTTTGTGGCAGAACACAAATGCAAACACAGGACTTACAAGTGTCTGCCAAGCTTTATCTTCTTCCCTCACCATTGAGGAGGAATAGTGAAAGGCAAAGACCAACATGTCAGGTGAAGATCCTCCTCTTCATGCAAAAAGCACATCATTTTGTTGGTTTTGTGGGTGGAAGGACAGGGCTTGGAAGATGCAATTCTTGGGGAAAGCTCCAGGACACATTCAAGAGATGGGAAAGAACTGTTCCCCTTGGCTGTGCAGTAGCTCCTCACAGCAGATTTCTTGGTATTTTACCCCAGACAGCCTTCAGACTTCTACCTGATGAACAGCACTCCTTCTTTGTAGCAGGAAGAGTCTTCAGTGCTTGGCTATCCATGTAAGATGACGATGAGGATAGAGCCTTGCCCTTGCTCTCCTGCAGAGCTGTCTCCTAGGGTTTAGCAACCTCCCTGTCCCTATTGTTGAAGGGGGTTATTCCATCCCCAATGTAAGAACTCGCAAATGACCTGGTTGAACTTTGTGGAGTTCCTGTCGGCCCATTTCTCCGGCTTGCCCAGGACCCTCTTCTGAGTAGCAGGCATGCCCCCCAGCACATTGACCACTCCCCTGCCATCCACAAGCTTCCTGAGAGTCCATCCAGATTATCAACGAAGACATTCAACATTACCAGTGCTGCTATTGATTACTGAGGGATATCAGCACTTACTGGCTGCCAGGTGGACCCCATGCCACTGATCACGACCCTCTGAGATGTTTGCACCAGAGCTAGTTACTCGTGGCTCCCGTCATCATTGTGCTGACAACCAGAATCACACAGCGGAGGTTGGAAGGACCTCTGGAGGTCATGGTCCCGCTCACAGCAGGACCAGCTCCACAGGTTGCTCAGCCTTACCTTCATCCTGCACATTCAGCTCAGCCTTGCTCTCACACAACCTGCTGCTGTTCTCTCTGCTTTCGTTTGGAGAGAACAAACTGGGACCTCCACAGCAAAGTGTCCCCCTAATGGTAGATCACCTCATACCTCCAAGCCCTGAGCTGTGAAGGCAGGGAAAGCCATATCCCTCTACCACATGCTCTGTGGTTAAATCTACTGTTCAAACAGCTTGCCCCACTGCTCCCAGGTTGCTCTGAAATGATCTTTATTTATTATTATGTTCTTTAATTCCTGCATTCTTCTTGCATGCAGATGCACACCTCTAATAATAAGGAGTCAAGGTTGCAGATGCTCCATGTATTATTTTAATCTCTGCAGCCTGGCAGACTGATATCTCAGGAGGCACAAGGATCTCTGATTTTTAAACAGATATGAGGAAAACAACCCTCTGTGATTCTGTAATCCCGTAATCCCAGGGATGTTCCAGTGTCTGTATTCAAGGGTAAACTCCAACAGCAGAGCCAGGGCTGCAAAAACAAGCACCACAGTGGACAAGAACAAGCCTGGAACAAGCCAACAGCACAAATTTTTCAACCTCAGCACCTTTCCAGACTAGTTAGCTGGGGCCTGGGATGAACTGCAGCTCACAGGTTGCCTCCATTTCCAACACCCAAAAGGGTAAGAAGAGGTTCTTGCTGACAGTTGCCCCTCTTTTGCTCTTCCCCCACCTTCTCTCTAGGGCAGCTGTGGGTTGATGTGCTGCTCTGCCCACACAACAGCTCACCAGGCTTCCAGGAGCCCTGTGTCAGACCACGCTCCCTCCCGCTACATCCAAACTCAGCACACAAAGAGAAAAGCAAAGGAACCAGAGCACGGTGTCTCCTACATCACCTGATTGCCCGTGGCTCAACTCAGATCTCTCTGATCAGGAGGTCCCAGCTTCTTGTGGTTCAGACTTCAGAGGGACCCAAGCACCTGGAGGTGCTGCCTGTTGCCTCTATGATGTTCTGGAGCTTCTCAGCAAGTCATGGAACAGGCTGCCCAGGGAGGGTGTGGAGTCTCCTTCTCTGAAGTCGTAGAATCATAGAATCATAGAACAATTCATGTTGGAAAAGACCCTTGGGATCACCGAGTCCAACCATTGACCCTACACTACAAGTTCAAAACAGCATGGACGTGGTCCTGTGTGACCTACTCTGGGTGATTCTGCTCTGGCAGGAGGGTTGGACTAGATGATCTTTTGAGGTCCCTTCCAGCCCCTGACATTTTGTGATTCAAATCCCCCATGTCTCACCTTTGAGGTCTGTGTTGTAGACAGCAGATCCCTGACCTAAACCCTTCAGACATGTTGGCCTTGGAAAAAGCTGACCCTGCTGCACTACCTGGTTTGAAGAAAGCAGTGTAGCTTCTCTCTTTCCCCACCACTGCCAGCAGCAGACAAGCCAGTTTCTGGAAGGACTTGGAAGGTGGTAAGAAATCACACCCAACCATTATGCAATTAACTGAAGAATTAGAACTCACAACCCAACCAAGTTACCTCATCTGCTTTAATTTGTGGAGAAGATGCTTCAGCCTCTGGGCTTCCAGGCATGCTCCACCTTTCTTTCTCTCTTGTATTTCAGGACTTGTGAGAAGGTTCACTGCACACACAGTGATCTGCAGGGCAACCATTTCTGCAAGCAAGATATTTCCCTCCAGCCTTAGTGTCCTCATCATCAGGAGATGGCTGCTGGGATGCCGGTTTTGCCCAGCCAGTGGCAGAAAGTGCATCCATCACTCACCATCCCAAATACTGTTAGAAGAGAGTTCCTGGAGCAAATGTCACTCCCCTAGAGTCTGGCCAAGCAGTGTCACCCAGCCAGGTGTGCACTGCAATGCCCAGCACAAGGACAGGACACAAAAGTTATTCTTTTTCAGCAAAGGAGGATGGTTCTGCATGCTTTGGTGACTTTGCAGTTAATAAATTCCATATGTTTCATTATCCTTTGCAAGCACCGGTCCTACCTGGCTTCCCAGCTTGCTTCCGTGCTGCTGAGGACAGGGGAGAAACTCCACTCCCATCCTCTCCCTCGTTTGGGCACCAGCTCTGGTTGCAGCTCAGCACCCAGAACGCTGCTTTACTGGTTCTCCAGCATCATCTTGGCCATGCCCTGGACAAAGCTCAGAGCAGGCTCCTGGTAAATCCAGACAGGCACCTTTTTGACTCTTGTGCTGGACTTCCCTGGCAGGCAGAGAGTCAGGGACAGCCAGGAAAGGAAAGTTTCCAAGTATAGAACCCAAAGCATCCTCAGCCTTGCAAGAAAGTGTCCAAGTAAGAGGCACAGAGTTGACCCAAACTATTTATAAACCAAGACCTGATGGAAACACCATGGAGCTGAACCAAACTCCTGTTTTCAAACCATCCCTCTCCCCACAACCTGTCACCTGAGCAGTGTGACACCAGACAGTGTCGTCAGCTCTCATTTCCCCAGGGCCAGAGTTTAAATCACAGTTGAGCACACAAACTGCACCCTTCAGATCAAAAGTAGGTTGTGGATATCCAAAGTCACGCAGATGATGGTCCTCAGAAAGGTGGAAATGTTAGTGTGGGGTGGACACAAGGAGAAAGCCTGGATGATATGTTTGGGAAGAGGTCTGTCCTGCAAAGGGCTCCAAGCATTTTGCTGAGCAATATAACAAGGTGGACAGTTACCTTTATTTTTTTCACCCCTAAGGAAGGCAGACAGTAAGAGAAACGTGCTGGTTATGCAGAAGGGATGCTCCAGCTCCACAGGAGCAAAAAAGCTCTTTGAGGTGGCACTGCCCCGGCCTTGGACACAACTGTAAAGTTATAGTTGCTGAGCATGGAGAGATGGACCCAGTCTCAAGAATGATTATAAATCTGACAGACCTGAAAGAATATATGTAGGAGGCAATCATGGAACTGCTTGAAAATAAATTAAAAACTGGATAAGGATGTGCCATGCTTTGGTGAGGCACAGAAAGCATTGCAATATTCACCTGGGAAAACCTCAAGAAACCACTGCCCATGGGAATTATTTATAAAGTCAAAGTCTATGAAACGGACCAGGACATCGTTGTTTAGAAAAGAGAAGAAAAAATCTCTGAGAAGTGAAATGAGCTTAAGCTCAAACGGTCAGAAGCTCTGCTGCATAATCAGATCGGTGGATTATTTCAACCCTGCTCACTGTATTTCCTACACCTAGACATTGGTTTTATGATACATAAGGACAAATACAGACAGTTCACAAGAATTCTTGCAGCAATAGAGCAATCTGCGTTCTCATCCTCTCCTACGAGATGAGCAGCAGCTCATTGGGCAGTGAATATCACCCAGGAGCAACCTCCACAGTCTCACCTTGGATGAGGACAGAGGGTCTTGCTCTGACCTTCCTCCAGACCAGGAGCAACAGGACATCACACCAAGCGATGGGGACCAGCAGTCCCTCCTGGCAGCAGCAGCCTCCTGCCTCTCACACAGCTGGCGAAGAAGAGGACGGACAAAGGGGCATGGAGAAGGAACAATTTGGGAATGTACAAGGCCTAGAAATGTGAAATGTTAAATCCTAGATCTATGCTGAGTCATCAGAAATAGTCTGGACTGGGGAAGTCTTTGTCACTAGGTTGGGCAGGTTTCTGTTAGAATCAAAGAAGCATTGAGGTTGGAAAGGACCTTTAAGATCATTGACTCCAACTGTTAACCCAGCACTGCCAGGTCCACCACTAAACTACAGAATCATAGAAACATTAAGGCTGGAAAAGACCTCAAGCCCAACCATCAGCTCAACACTATCATGACCACTAAACCATGTCCCCAGGTGCCACATCTACATGTTTTTTTGAACACCTCCAGGGATGGTGACTCCACCACTGCCCTGGGCACTCTGTTCCAGTGCATGATAACCCTTTTGATGAAGAAATTTTTTCCTAATCATAGAATGGCCTAGGCTGGAAGGGACCTTAGAGATCACTTTAATCCAGCCTCCCTGTCGCCAAGGACGCAACCTCTCCACTAGATCGGGCAACACATGGGGACCAAACGGGAATCGAATCTGTTACCTTGGCGTTGTTAGCGCTACGCTCAACTGACTGAGCTAACCAGCCCCCTCCTAAACCTCCCCTGGAGCAATTTGAGGCCACTTCCACTTGTCCTATTGTTAGTAACTTGGGAGAAGAGATCAACCATCATCTCACTACATCCTCCTGGTGAGGGAGTTGTAGAGAGCGAGAAGGTCTCCCCTCAGCCTCCTCTTCTCCAGCTGAACAGCCCCAGGTTCCTCAGCTGCTCCTCAAAAGTCTTGTTCTCAAGTTCCTTCCTTTAGGGCATTTTTAAAAAGCCAACTTTGCAACTCTCTCTCACCTGTGGATCCATCCCTTGCCAAACTCCACAGCAGTCTCTGCTCCACAGATCCCAGGGGAAGGTTAGATGTGGCCAGCAGGAAGAGCCCCATCCCCTTCCAGGTGACCGGGCAGCTGGTCCTCCCTCTCCTGGAAGCTCTAAGCCTCAGCTGCTGCTTCTAGACACTTCAGCACAAGCCTGTAGGAAAAGCAGTCGTGTGTCATTTGCCATAACAAAAAGCTATCAAGAGAAGCAGCCAGCAGGCCACAGCAAGGAATCGTTTTCAGGTCTTCTTTGCAGAGCTCATGGCTAATTCTCCACAGAAAGTTCCACGCTTCATAAGGAAACGTAACCATATTTGTTCTTGCACTGCTCCCGCAAGTGATAATCCCACTTTTATCACATGTTCCTCTCACAAGAGCTATATAGGATGCTACGCTTCCAGTGACTGGCAAATTAATTGGGTTTAAGAAGTGTAAAATTTAAAAACCACCGGGGGAGGAAAGAATAGCAAACCTTTTTGCAAGCTTTTTATTGAATTCTTAGGGAACTATGGATATGTGTGATTCGGGTGAACAAAAGCACAGAGCTGGAAAGGAGGTCGGGAGCTTGTGTAGACCACCCTCGGTTGCTGAGACAGGATCACGTTGATGTGGGACATCTCCCAGGGACGGCGTAGCACAGGCTGCGGGCTGATGGGCTTTTGGGGAAAGAACCTGGGACAATGAAGACCAGGCAAAGGAGGATTTTATCACCGTCTGCAACTCCCAGCTGGGACAGTGTGGAGATGAAAGAGACTGAGGCTCTCTTGGGTGATGCCCAGTGACGGGAAGAGAGTCAACAGTCCGGGCTAGAACATAAGAAATTACCATTAGGAAAAGCATTTCTCCATGGAGGTGGTCAAACATTGGAACAGGGGGCTGGCTTGGGGGATCTCCATCTTCAAAGACAGTCAAAGCTTTTCTGAAAAAAAACAAACCCTGGGCAACTTCAGATCAAGCTTCAAAGCCCCCCCTTCCAATTACTCGACGTGTCTTTGTTCTCACACCCTCCAGCAGCAAGGGACTACAGTCTCCTTAGATCACCTCCTCTAACATTTTCTGCTTCTGCAGTTCTGAAATTTTTCCTAAAATACACAAACCGCACATTTTCTGTGTGCACATGCATTTCTTCCCCAAGGGATGTGTAGGACTGAGATATCTCCTACTCTCTCCTGTGTATCCCATCTTGTTGATGCTTTGCAAGAGCTGCATCTTTTTTATCGGTAACAGCATCACCTCTGGCTCTTGCTCCCCCTGCCACAGGGAACCTCTCAGCTCCTCTCCCACCACTCAAGCCTCACAGGGAGCCACTTCACATTTCCCCTTTGGGACACAGAAATTCTTTTCCCCTCATCTTATTAGAAAACCAGCTTCAAATTCCACTGGTAGTTTGAAAATCCCAGCTGAGACCCATCGGCTGGAGAGAGCTGTGTCTTTTTATAAGGTATCAGTTTCAGCAAGGGGAGGAAGTGGAAGCAGAAGAGATGATGTCCATGTGCCAGATGGGCACAGACAAGCCCCAGGCAAAGCTCACACCTCATCACAACAGCTTATTAACTGGCAGGTCAAGAGCTTGAGTAGTAACCCCAGTGTGTTGCAACCCGAATGTAGACATGGGAAGATTGGGAGATACGTCCTGCTCATGGAGGTAATGGAGACACTTAGAGTCTTATCTGCTTGTGGAGTTTACCGTGGCTGACCACAGGCTGTTTTGGTAAGATGCTGTGCAGATTTACTCCCACTCTTTAGAAAGTGGGACAAGAAGCAACAGTTTAAGTTCCAAAAAACACACTCCAGAAACACGCTTAGATACAGGATTGTGGATTCATCCACTGTTTTTTAACCAGCTCCCCTTGAGAGAAAGACTGAGACTCTGTTTGGGAGCTGTGCAAGGCAGGGGCCTCCTCCTCCAAACTTCAGGCACTACGAAGGATAAGGCATCACTCCACCGAACACAAAATACAGCTCGGCTTGTGGCTCCAAAAACATTTTGGCATAACTTGCTAACTAGAATTTTATCTGCAAATGTTTTCAGCCTGATACCACTGGGAATCCTAATTTTTCCAAGACTTACCAACAGGAAATCCCTGAGCCAGAGGGTTTAGCTGTAATGAACTTATTGTATATTCAAGCACTGGACGTCAATTTGGATTACGACGTCAAAAATGAGCACTGAGAGCATGCAACTGTACCCTGGGGTCACCTGTCAGGAACTCCAGACTGAAATTGGCCAGATACAGGCCATCGCAGCCCTGATTTATATTTTTCCCTGTGCAGATATAACAGCTAAGACCGAATGAGCCTACTGCGTCTTGGAGATGAGCCCTCCCCAGCGCCTTCTTCCACTTTTCATGGGGCTTCCTTTGGCTGCGGATGCTTCATTAGAGGCTGCCCAAAGAGCTCAGGACTAGTTAGATGCGTTGGGAGGCTCAATCCTTCTATTAGCACGTGTCTAAATCACGGCCACTTGTGTCATTCTGGGAGCCCAAAATCCCAGGCACAATCAGGATTCCCATCCTCCCAGACACTCGGCATGCACGGGTGAAGACAAGCTCTTGCTCTCCGGCCTTGGGCTAAAGACACACAGGAGGGAATTCATCTGGAGCACGGCACATAAGAGAAGAGGTGCATGGTGGGGAAGGAGAGATAATTTACACCTTCCCCTCCAGGCACGTGGCCATGGCCCTGCCCCTGCTCAGGGGCTGCAGGCAGCTTGTGCCTTGTCTTTCCATCCATCCCTTTTCCCTTTTTTTCAAGGAGGCTGGACCAGAAAGTTAGGGATCTCCATTCATTTCTCATGCTCCATCTCAAACGACCTGGGGTGAGAAATTATTCTTTCCTGTTGCTCGTTGCTCACCGCACCCACGGAGCAGGACCCACGGTGCAGGCAGAGCAGGTAGCACGGGCTTGCCTCTGCAGAAGGGATAACACCATCCCACGGGGGGAGAAAAAAAGGTGCCCTACCAAGGGGATGCTGAACAGAAGTTTAAATCACAGGTACAAGTCACGTTTTGGATTTTAAAGTCATTCTAAAAAAGAAGACTCAGGCGCAAAACCCACACCTTCTCTAAATAGTTAAAGTTTCTATGAGCTAGGTGCTAACGTTATCTGCAGCTTTGGTGTTTTCCCCAATTAATCTCACATTCCCTGAGATTTCCTCCTAAATCCTTCTCATGGGCGCTCTATGGAGAAGGTACTTGGAGAAAAGGAAGGTGAAATTTGGTCCCTCCAACCAAAGATCATGGGACCAGAATCTTAAAAAAAAATTAAAAAATAAAAAAATCTTCATTTATAAACCCAGATCTCCCCTCTCACCTCCATAATTCTCTAACTAGTTTGTCATGAAGATGGCAAGGAGGTTAGACCTTTGTTCGCTTTGAGAAAAAGCTGAGCTGCTGAGCTTGATCTTTCTCTCCCTTGCACACAGACAGTCATCTGGGAGACCACAACCATGTCCCCAGAGCCAATACTAAGGTCAGGGATGGGGTTTTCAGGACACTTGCAGCCTCTTTTCCTCCCTGCAAATACTCAGCCACATAAGGAGCTGATCAGCTCCATCCACCCATCCACCCATCCACCCATCCATCCACCCATCCACCCATCCATCCATCCATCCATCTCTCCATCCATCCATCCATCCATCCACCCATCCATCTATCCCTCCATCCATCTATCCATCCCTCCATCCATCCATCCATCCATCCATCCATCCATCTATCCCTCCATCCATCCACCCATTCCTCCATCCATCCACCCATTCCTCCATCCATCCATCCATCTATCCCTCCCTCCATCCATCTATCCCTCCATCCCTCCATCCATCTATCCATCCCTCCATCCATCTATCCATCCCTCCATCCCTCCATCCATCCACCCATCCAAAGTCCTCTCAGACCTGCAGGAATCCTGCCTAGGCTCCCACCAGTATCCCCTCTGGCCCGGGTGATGCTCCTTGCCCCTCAACCAGCCCCCCTGGGCAGCAGAAGGGGCAGATCCCGCTGGGCTGACAGAAATGTCCTTCCAGGACAGGAGAGGGACAGCCACCCGCCCAGGTTCATCCCTCTGTCCCTCTGTCCCTCCATCCACCCATCCACCCATCCACCCATCCATCCACCCACCCACCCATCCATTCTCCCTCCCTCTGGCTTCCAGTCACTGGGAACATCTCAAGGTGGAGCCAAGTAATTGAGAACCTCCCTTGGAGATGCTCTCCCTCCCCGTCTCTGTTTCAGTGACCATTTGCTTGGCTTGTGTTCCTGAGCCTGTGATTCACCCCAGTGTCACAAACTACACCAGTACCAAAAATGAAAGTCAGGAGTATTGGATGAGAATAAAACCACCCCGTTTCACACTGGTTTCATCAGGGAATAAGGTAGATCACAGAATCATTCAGGTTGGAAAAGACTCTTAAGATCATCGAGTCCAACCATTAACCCAGAACTGCCAGGGCCACCACTAAACCATGTCCCCAAGCACCACATCTACATGTCTTTCAAATAACTCCAAGGATGGCCACTCCCTTACTTCCCTGGGGAGCCTGTTCCAGTGCTTTAATTAAAATGACAAAAAGCTGTGGGTCTCCGTTGCTTTGGCAGGTAGGGAAGGGTCGATGGTATCCGTTTTACTTGTTCATCTTACACTGAAAATCAAAGCGGAGGTTCAGGGATGCTCAGGCAAAACACATGAAAAAAGCTGCTTTACGCTGCTGGTCCCCAACTTAACAAACACTTGAGGCAGCGACACTTTGTTAGTGCTGGAAGCTTTGCTGTGCGGAACAAGCCCACCCTAATCAGCCCACGTACGCCGGTGCCTGATATCTGGCTAACGTCAGGGCAGGGAGGATTAAAGCTTCCCTCTCCGGCCATCTGCAGTTCCCAGCAAAGCTGACAGCATCTTGGATTTCTCACCCAGGACAAATCCTACCCCGATTTAGCAAGTCTCCTCCGTGGACGAAGGGGCAGCCAAACAACCGCTTTGCGTTGTCACACTGCGCCCTGTTGACAAAGTTATCGTTAAAAAAACAAGCCGGAGCCAAGCCTACCGGGGCCCTCCGCCTACTCCAGCATGAGAGCACTTCCTGCTAGCACAGGAGAAAAGGTTATTAAAGATACACGTGCAGGCAAAGGTAAAGGTTTGCTGCCTCAGGTTGTGGAGCTGCACTTGCTGCGTATCAGCGCTCAAGGTCTGAGGAAGGTGATAGGGTGAAGGGTAACGGTTTCGAGCTGAGAGAGGGTAGATTTAGATTATATATTTGGAAGAAACTCTTCACCAGGAGGGTGGTGAGACCCTGGCACATGTTGCCCGGGGAAGCTGTGGAAGCTCCATCCCTGGAAGTGCTCAAAGCCAAGTTGGACAGGGCTTTGAGCAACCTGGTCTAGTAGGAAGCGTCCCTGCCCATGGCAGGGAGGTTGGAACAAGATGATCTTTAAAGTCCCTTCCAACCTAAACCATTTCTGTGATTCAAATCACGACAGTACTTTTCGGTGCCAAACGTGGGGCCCAAAGGGTTGTGATAATGGCAGAGCTGACCAAAGCACCTTAAAACAATTTCGTTAGACTCATTTCTCATATCTGTTCAGTAGTGGCTGGTCACAGTGTTGGTTCATTTGCTCACATGATAGTGTTTGTAAATTGTTACGTGCTCTACATATTCCCTGCGGTGGTATCTGTCAAGACTATCCTTTTCCTGTACTGGGTAACATCAACTTATGACATAACTACATCCCTAGTCATGAGGTTAAGCTGGTATTTGTGTGAGGCATTGCTGCCATTCCCATATCTTGGGTGCCTCCTCTCAAAATTAATCAGTGATCACATCCAGTCTATGGGGCAAATGGGAGAGGATGCTTTCTCCCATTCTTTGATTTCCCCTTTCTCCTTCAGGGTAATTGCAACAGCTTCTGAGAATTTTTGAGTACCCATGGGATGCCAAATCCAGCATGATTTTAGTGTTACATCTCCTGAATTTGTCCCAGGTCTTGTTTAGGGTTACACGAATTTTTTTTTTAAGGATGCCACCCAGAGATCTTCCCTGCAGCTGGATAGTTCTGAGTGGCAAGGTGCATGGCAGAGGATAGGCAAGCTCCTAGGACAGCAGTCATCTCCAACATTTTGGAACTTCACCCCTGAACAAGTGCAGGATCCTGAAAGAACAGTAAAATATTTGGGAAAAGCATACACCCCGGCAATTCCAGAGAGATACAAATCACTGCTACGTCCTGGGCCTGGACATCTGTGAAAGAAGAGAGGAATTTGGTGAGATGTCACCAAAACATCTGTACCATGTCTGCCAGATGCCCCATCTTGGTCCCACAAAGGGTGCATGGAACCAGAGCCACGGAAACGAGATACACACAAGGGTCCTCTGTCTCTCTGCTGGCCCACTCGTGTCTTCAATTAAGCCATCAAGGACATATTGAGTCGCAGCAAAATTTCGCCATCATTGCAAATTTGCAGGGTGATGATGATTAATATGAGAAAATTATTTCCAAACCCAGCAGCCACGTTCTGAGCAAGGCCAGCCAGGTCGGATGAAACTGCGGAAGACAACCCCGAACTCTGCCAAGACTCGTTCTAATTTCAGAGCAATCACTGAAAGCAGCCTCCCAAAAACAAGACCAGAGAAGCAAGAGCTAAAAAGAGATTGATTTCTGCTGGAGAGCTTCAGTGAGGAATGGTAAAGAAATAAAATGTGTTGGGTTGGAATAGACCTTTAAAGCTCATCTAGTTCAACCCCTGCAGCGAGCAGGGACAGCTTTAACTGGGTCAGGTTGCTCAGAGCCCCATCAAGCCTGACCTTGAATGTCTCCACGGATGGAGCCTCCACCATCTCTCTGGGCAACTTGTGCCAGGGTCTCACCACCTCCATTGTAAAGAACTTTCTCCTAACATCTAATCTAAAACCTCCCTTGCTCTAGTTTAAAACCATTGCCCCTCATCCTGTTGCTACACAGGTCCCTCCCCAGCTTCCCTGTAGCCCCTCCAGGTGCTGGAAGGTGCTCTAAGGTCTCCCCAGAACCTTCTCTTCTCCAGCTGAACAACCCAACTCTCTCAGCCTGTCCTCATCATAGAGGTGCTCCAGTCCCCCGATCATCTTTGTGGCCTCCTCTGGATCTGCTCCAGCAGGTCCATGTCCTTCTCATGCCGAGGGCTCCAAAGCTGGAAGAAGGTATGCATGTCCTCCATCAGGAGATATCCTGCAAGGAAAAGGAGATTTTCTTCCTGAAAAGTGCCTCTACTTGTAGCATGTGCGAGTCTCAGCTGGAAGGTTTTCCACCTCCACCAACTGCACGTTCAAGCTCAACAGCTTTTTCCATGTATGCAGCTTAATCGACTGAACCATAAGAGGGACATGGAGCTGTTGGAACGAGTCCAGAGGAGGCCACAAAGATGACCCAGGGGCTGGAGCAGCTCTGCTGTGAGGACAGGCTGAGGGAGCTGGGGTTGTTCAGTCTTGGAAAGAGAAGACTTCAGAGGGACCTAACTGCTGCCTTCCAATACCTGAAGGGAACCTACAGGGAGGCTGGGGAGGGACTTTTGACAAGAGTGTCCACTGATAGGACAAAGGGAAATGGGTTTAAGTTGAAGGAGAATAGATTTAGATTGGATCTTGGGAAGAAATTCTTCAGTACGAGGGTGGCAAGACTTTGGAACAGATTGCCCAGAGAGGTTGTGGCTGCCCCCTCCCTGGAGGTGTTCAAGGCCAGGTTGGACGGAGCCTTGAGTAGCCTGATCTAGTTGAGAGGTGTCCCTGCCCATGACAGAGAGGTTGGATTGGATGATCTCTGAGGTCCCTTCCAGCCTGGGCCATTCTAGGATTCGATGAATCACTGTATCACATTACTTTAAAAATACAGGCATTTCACATGATGTTTTTAGGCAGCTGGGGCTGTTCTCGGTAGGATCTATTTATATCCAGCACTTCAGAAGCTGCCCATTAGGAGCTGTTCTAATGATTTAACACTCAAGACGTGACCACACGACCTGATCTGCGAACACATTTTATTTTTTTAACAGAGGCATGGAAAGCACACGGTGCAGAAAGAGCTGACAAGATTTGACTCAAGCAGCTCAGGCTCAGTTCCCATTTTGAGCCCCATCACTAAAGGGCATCAGCTGCTTTCAGGGACAGTTTGTTGAAGAGCGTTACCCCCTCTCACAAAACCAGGATGAAGGTTTTTCTGGCACTGCCCACGACCGAGCCAAGAACACAAACCCCTTCTGACAGGTTCCTCGCGGAGGCGAGGGCTGGTTCCTGCAATTACACGATGCTTCTGGCACGTGGACATGGGGCGGGAAGCCAGAGCGCTGCTGTCAAAAGGCCAACAAAATTAAATAAAAAAATCAATAATTAGAGCGTCAGATTTATTCCTCATCTCACCTCCGCCCAGCCGAGGAAACCACATTTCGTTTTGCCTAAATCAACAGCTCGAACTCATTCCAGGTACCGTGGAACACAGAAAGGGGCTTTCTGTCCCTGCTAAACCAAGATGATCCAGACTGGAATGGCTACGGCTGTTCTAGAAACTCAGAAATTCAAGCACGGTTTTATCAAAACAACCTGTTAAAAATAGTCTCATAAAGCCAGGTTGAAGAGACCGATGGATTAAATGCCAAGTCAGTCCTTGCAATACACGCAGGGCAAATTTAATCAGCAGCAGAGTTGATTTCTGACAATCAATTCCTTAGTGGAAAAAATGTTTTCGTTCAATGAAAAATTGTAAAACAACGTTGCATTCTGCCATACACAAAAGTAGATATAAAAATAACCAGAGATTAAAAGAAGTCTTAAGTGTTTTGGGTTTTTTTCCCCCCTGGAAAATTATAGTCCTCTTTTCACCTGAGGTTTGAAGAACTTTCCTGCAGCCAGGAGGTGCTCAGACCTGCCCAAAGATACCAGGTAAACCAGATCGCTTCAGAGGACACAGAGAATGTGCAAAACCACCTGGAACTGATCAAAACTCAAGAAACCAAGGAGAAATACCTGCTCTGGCCATTGGAAAGGTGACAATAAGAGGTACAGAAGTGCCTAAGGTTTATCTAGAACGAGTCTGCTCTTTCCAGCAGCACCTCCTGCCATGTTTCACTACAATGAACCCTTTCCACTCGGAACTTACTCTTCCCTTTAATGCAATGGAATTTCAGTAGCACTGATGCCACCGAGAGGAGACCTCATCACTCTCTACAGCTTCCTGAAAGCAGGTTGAAGTGAGGTGGGTGTTGGTCTCTTCTCCCAAGTTACTAATGATAGGACAAGAGGAAATGGGCTCAAGTTGCACCAGGGGAGGTTTAGATTAGATATTAGGAAAAATTTCTTTACTGAAAGAAGGATGAAGCATTGGAACACGCTGCCCAGGGCAGTGGCGGAGTCACCATCCCTGGGAGGCATCCAAAAAATGTGCAGACGTGGCACCTGGGGACATGGTTTAGTGGTCATGGTTGTGTTGGGCTGATGGTTGGACGTGATGATCTTAGAGGTCTTTTCCAACCTTAATGATTCCATGATTCTATGATTCTATGAAAATGAGATAAAGGAAAATTTCTCTCCTGTATCTTCCTGCCTCAGCTCCAGGAGAACACAGCTGGCGCCTTGGTGTCTCCGCTTGACAGACAGATCAGGTGAGAGAAAAGAAAAAAAAAACAACGTCAAACAATCCCCAAATGAACAACAACAAAAAACGTTGCCCTGATGACGTCTGGAGAGTCCTCGTAGCTCTTTGCATTACGCTGCTTCCCACCAGCAACTCCGTGCCCTGGACCTCCTCCTCCTCCCATGACTCGTTCCTCCTGTTCAAGAGCAACACCAGCTTTTCAGGCAGACAGATGTTATTAGCTCAGAGCACAGGAGGTGCTGGACAAGCAGCAAAGCCTCCCGGGCGAGTGAACATGACCCTTCTGCTACCCATGAGTGACACTTAGGGACACGGTTTATTGGTCGTGGTGGTGTTGACAGTTGGACTAGATGGTCTCAGAGGTCTTTTCCAACCTCAACGATTCTACGATATTATGACGAAAGTTTCGCAAATCCAGCTGTCTCCAGGCCCCACCGTACGCTGTGGGGCCATCATTTTAGAAGGAGCAGGGAAAAAGCTGCAGCACCATCTCGGATTGGGAGCCAACGAGGCAATCGGGTCTTCCAGCAAACCCAAATATTCACGTACTCAATGCGGGCCTGGCGAACAAAGAGTTTCTGGGGCTGGGGAGGACATCGTGGTTCATCCGAGGCTTGTAAAGAAAACAAACCACAAAGAAGATGCAAAAGTTCAGAGTTACTAATCAGTTTTATTTTATAAATACAGATGAGCTTTCCTGCAATTACCAACATAGTTTTAATGTGTCATTTACTATGGGGATATTCTGGTTTTGCTTCTTTTAAATACCTGCTCAAGCAAGGATAAGCCAAGGCTGTTGTGCTTGCTATAAAAATAGAGCTGGACGTGATCTTCCAAAACTAATATTCTCCAAAAAAAAAAAATAATCTTAGGAACTCCTAGTGAGGGGGGAAAAAGATTGCAACGAAATGTTTTCTCCACTTGAAGACATTTGCAGACATTTAACGGTGTCACAGCTGAAAGCACACTGCGATACATCATCTCACCTTCAAACTTACTATTTGTTTCTCTCCCACTATTTTCAAAGTAATTTATGAGGGGGGGGAACTAATCACAAGAAAAAAAAACAACAAACAAGCCATGAGGAGGCTGCAGTCTGTAGTCCCTCCCCTCTTCACAAAATTAAAGTTTGTCAGTGATTTAATCAGCCCTGCGATGCTGCCCCCCTTCTCCTCACCTCCCATACAGAAAGCAATGAAAGAGGAAGAGAAACGTGGGGACAGTTTAAAGCCTCCCAAAGATAAAGCCACGGGAAGCCCGTCCAAAGAAGCTTCTATCGACAGGTGCAGGAATCCATCGCCGTGTTCGACACGTTAAACAATTAATTAACAGGGCT
>NW_009723160.1:56927-59178 GCF_000703405.1 Apaloderma vittatum
AGCGTCAGGGAGGGGAAACTAGAACTTCATTTGGTCGGGTGCCACCTGAGAAAACGCGCAACGAAGAGATTAAATAATAAAAATAAAACCCCGGCGTCCTGCTGATGCTTTATCCAACCTAATTTCACCCGTCGCTTCATTGCACTGAGACGCTCCGAAGGAACCAAGGGGCTTCGCGACTACTCTTTGGGTTGCTTTGGAAAGTCACTGCCACACAGCAGCTCTCCGTGACGGAGCAAAAGCGAGCGTGTCTACAAACAGGCCAGGTCCCATCCCGTGGGGTTGCACGACTGACTCAACCTCTCCCAAATTTCACCTAAAACGAGTCACAGGACAGAGCATCTCCCACGGCCGCTTGGTAAGAAGCGCCGAGGTGCTGGGTTTCTTCCTCCCTAGGTCAAAGCACAGTGAGAATTTCCTACCTCTTCTCAGCGCAGGGCTTCAAGCTGCTGCTGCATTTTGTTTAGAGAAGCTTCTCAGGAGCTTGGAGCTTATTTGGGGCAGAAGATACTCCACCTCCGCGCCCAAGATTGCACCTGGAATCATCTTCAACGTCTTACAGAACCGAGGTCTCTGCTTCCCTCTAACATGTCGCACTGGGGACAGGCCAAAGATAACGAACCGCTGCAAAAAGGCTCGAAAAAACTCGACTGCAGAGACCCAAACCTTCAAAGCCAACAGAAGGAATGTCAATAGAATTGTAATAAAATTGTTGACGTGTTACCTGGACAAACCATACTTTAGAACACCACTATGATGTGTATCGGTTCTCACACACACGTCTTGTTTCACCAACAGAGAGTTGAGATGATATCTATATATATCCATATTTTGAGAAGGTAAGTTTTTATGGTGAAGTTAGGAAAAAGACTGGGTGCTTGGGTTCAAAAGAAAGCAGGGAGAGGACAAAATAAAAAAAAACAAAGCGCCAGGCATGAAGAAGTGTTTTGGTATTTTTTTAAATTCTGCTATATGTATTTTTTTAATATCTGAGAGCTCCCAATCGAGCCCCAATTCTTGGCTACACAATATAGAAAGTGTATTTTTTTTATATCTGAGTCTGCAACCGAGCCCCAATTCTTGGCTATGCAATATAGAAAGTGAGAAAAATTAAATCCGAACCAAGCCCAAAGCCAAGCAGGGCTGCAAATCGCTTTCCCGTTCACGTGTGGCAAAACCTCACTAAGAGCAACCGCACCTCGAAGCGCCGGGAGCTTGGTCCTGTAAATTACGGGCGGTTAAAAGGGATTTAATTTTGAAGAACAACATTAAGAGCCTCCTTTCCACGGTGGGTGGAGCAATGTCACAGATATGCTCTAACCCCAAAGCGCTGGCCGCGCTTCCAGCCCGGGTGAAACCTCAGAGGTGATTTAGTCCTTGAGGCTTCTCCTGGTAGGAAGAGTGAGTAAGGAGGGGACAAAAAAATGTCATTTCTGATGCACTGGGTGCAAGGGAGCTGCAAGTATCACACGGGTGCTCGTCCTCTGGCAAGTCCACACCGACAAGTGAAGATCCACCCGCGCAAACTAGAATTTCAAAGGCTAAAGAGAAACTGCCCGATTATAACAGTCGTGGTATTTCTGTAACACTGACTCCGTTGCTCAAGGAAACAGAGGAGTACGTGGGAGGAGGTGAAGAGGTCTCATGGTAAATGGGAGCTTGTGGTATTTTTAAATTAACTTTTTTTCTCCTTCTGAAAAAAAAAGAGTAAAATAAATTTATCTCTAAACAATAATTACAAAATTAACAAATATTCACAGAAGGGCCTGATCGGCACTAGAAATCGTTTCCAGGAAAGCCTTTTATAAATGGATTCCGATGCCTAAAAAAAAAAATAAAATAATATTTCCAACAGATTACAAATACCAGACATAAGAGGACTGGAAGCAGAATCAAAATTTACCTGGGCTGTGAATATACTATGAACCTGTGTTATCGTGCTCAAGTCTGTTTGTCTAACACCATCGGAATAGCTTTTTTTTTTTTCTTTTTCAATAATTATTATAAAGAATAAGTGCAATTTTATCTCTATTCCAGATCACCGAATCCACCTCAGAGCCCTCGCGGCGAGCTCACTTGTCCGAACTTTTCCGCGGCCGGCGGAAGCTGGACACGTTCTCGTTCAGTGCATAGATCCTCCGGGAGAACTCCTCAAACTCCCCCAAGACTTGTTCGTCGCACTCCACGGCCACGGCGTGTTCCACCGGGATGGAGTTAAAGTCTTCGAGTTGATCTCCCGGACCGAACCCCG
>NW_009723161.1:0-3045 GCF_000703405.1 Apaloderma vittatum
TAAAAGTAGCTGAGTAGGGAGAGGGAGACTGAGGAGGTGACATGGGTGAAGCAGCTCTTCACCCTTCCATAGAGGCTTAGACACTTAATTGTCTCCACATTCTCCCCTGGTTATACCCATGCAATTCCCTTTATTTTGCTAGTTACAAATTTATTCCATTGCCTTGCTGTTGGAGGAATGCTAACTGCTAATGGGGAGGTGATTGTTAGAGTGAGTCAAGGTAACCAACTTTTGTTTTCATTGTTCATAACCCCAAAAACTGGAAAATTAAGGCAACGTTCCTTCCCATTCCCCCAAAAAATCTACTATACACAACATGACTTTGATCTGCTAGTCAAAAAGTGTATCAGGAATTTTCCTCAGGTTGAGAATGTGAGGCTCTCTGTCTGGTAATTCTGGATGCTGCAGTCAGGTTTTTCTATAGGCAGATGAAACTTCATGTCTCAGGCTTAGCCTCTGTTGACTAAGTATATATATATTCACAAAAAATATATATACTCAGTAAAGCTATTCCATTCTGTTGTTCTGTCAATAGTGACTTATTAAACATGCATAGTTCTGCTCTACTGCTTTGAAAATTGCATTTTAGTTAAGTTGCAAGAATTCTTTTATTGGGAGGGTTCTTTTCTTTTTAAAAGAGAACAAACCTTCCCCATACTGCTTACATATCTCAAAGAGATTATCAGCCTGATTACAAATTGAACTTGCCAACTCACTTGCCATTCATAATAAACAGTTTAAAAAATGCAAGGATTTTTTATTCTGTCTCAAGAAAGGAAATGAATCAGAGTAATAAATTAAAAAATACTGAGTCCTGGCTAGGAAAATGTGATAAACTTTCAATTTCTTTGTCAGTTGACTATAACAGGCCCGCTCTGGTGTCATTGCTCACTGAATGCAGATGTTTTCTGAAGGATGGGTAGAGCAGCTTCAGCGACATTGACGGCTGCTGCATGTCGGGGCAAAGGCAGTCGAGCGATTTGATGTTCTCATGTGCAATATTTATACATCTGCATTTATACATCTGCTATTGGAGTAGTATTGGCACCTCACAAGCTGATAAGGTATTTATCCTTACAATAGCTCTGTGATGGGGGAAGATGTTTTTATTATGGTAGTGCAGAAAGCGAACGAGATAATGAGGGAAGCAAGGAACTTCTCACTTTTAGAGTGGATACCTGTGGTACAGGAAGGAATTGAAGCCAGGTTTCACCTATCAAAGTTGTCACTGAATACTGTGCCATCATCAAATGGCAATCTCTAGTATTTCTCAAATGGCTCTTGCAAAGCTGCCAGTTTTCTTCTGTGGTTACCTTAAGAGCACCTCCAAAGATTCCCAGCAGGAAGTCATAAAACCTGGTCTGTTGTATATTTGACATTTAATTTTTGTTCATCCATCCTGTTTTATTTAATAGGGGTTTTTTAACCCTTATTGCATACGTCCATTAGAAAGTGGGCTGGCTTTTCGTTTAGATTCAGCAGACAACACACAGCACAGGTCACTATTCCCTTATTCTGAGTCTGCTGTCCTAGACATCAGTTCAAAAGGCTGTAGCTTTACAAAGATCTCTAGTAATTCCACATCAGCAGAGAATGAACTGCAACTGTGACTTTTCTGACGTTTTTAGGCTTTCCTTGGCATGTACAATTATGTCCAGATACAGTAAGGTAGAATAACAAGTATATGCTTTACAGGACTTTTGTAAAAGAAGCTTCAGAGCTCAGCCTTGCTTAGGTATGCCAAACTTCTTACTTTGTTGGCATTGACTCAGGAGGCTTGAAGGTGTGATGAATGAGGTGGCTTAACCCCATCTTCTGGGCCACTCATCCTGTTCTACTGAAGGTAGCAAGAAACTGCATGGATTTATGATTAGGCCCCACAATTCCACTAGTGCACATTATTTTACATGTCCCCCAATTCTGATGGTCATTTGTTCAAGAAAGTTTGGTTTTATACTGTGTAATGGTATACTCGTATAGAAGCAAACCCTCAATGGGTTTTTATTCTATTAATGCCAACAAGCAATTGCTGTACTTTGGTATTTTACCCCACACATAGAAATTTGAAACGTGCATCACAAATTATGACAGTAGTGTCTCTCTACAACTTCATCACTACCAGCCTGGACAACCAACAAGGGAATAGTAATGAAAGGGCTGCACCAGACCAGGCAGCTTCCTCTTCACATCCCTGACCCAAGCCCCAGGGAGGCAGCAGGCTTCCCTGTGGGTTGGATCTGGTCGACAGATGGGGCCGTCTGTTCCCCTCAGGGGGGAGTTGCCTACTACAATTACCCTCATTTTCTTCTTAATTGAAAAAGTTCTAAGGCATGGGGTCGAGAGATAAGCCCTGGGCAGCTCACTAGGTGGATCTCCATCTCCATCTCTACTTGTATGGTCCTCAAGTCCCAAAGCCCCATACCTATTATGCAAGGGCAGCTGGGAAGGTGAAGGAGATGGGTGGGAGGGTTTTCGTCTGCCTCTCTGATGAGGGACCTCTCTCCACTCCCCTTTGCCCCTTAGGTCCCCTCCTTTTGCCTGGTGACAGGAGGGGAGGGGGTCCTTCAGTTCTTGTTGAGCATCTTTGTGCTCAACCTTCCTGCTCAGGGATGGCAGAGCCTGGTTCCACCAATCTATCTCCCTTTCACATTCCCTTATAGTCCTTAGTCTTGCAACATCTTCCTTCAGCTCAGCCACCATGCAGAGCAGATCATTCACCTGTTCGCATCTAGGACAGGTGTTGTCATTGCAACCACTACAAGTGCCAGGCTCCGGCACTCTCTGCAGCCCCAGGCCTGGACGCCTGCATGCTTGTGTGGATCTTCTGTCTGGGTACCCACAGTTTTTCCAAGGGCCTTTGGCTGGGTTGCAACCGTAATGGGATCTCTGCACTCAAATGACCTCTCAAAAACTAAGCACGGGTTTACTTACTGCCCGTTTAATTACTCCACTGTTAACACAGACTTACCGTTTACCGCCTTGTTGTGAGCGATCAGGTTGAACGTACCTTACGCGCCCTCAGAACCTCAGCACCCTGTCCTATGA